>NC_056725.1:668672330-668907330 GCF_019279795.1 Protopterus annectens | reverse complement strand
CATCCAAAGTTAACACAGTTAATACCTCACTACACAAAATTATAGACAGACTTGAGCTGGTTGAAGACAGATCCAAAACAAATGAGTTAGAAATACAATCTATGGCAGAATCCCTCCAAGAGAAGGATAAAGCTATTAAGTCCATACAATCCAAACTAGTGGACCTAGAGGCACGTAGCAGACGAAATAACTTGAGGTAGCAACACAAATATTTAAGGACTTATGTAAAGATACTGACCCAGTACATAATGTTAGTATGGAGAGGGCCCACAGAGCGCTTCGGAGCCAGCAAGCAGCCTCCGCACCAAGACCAGTCTACATCAAAATGCTTCACTTTCAAGACGTACAACTCATTTTGTCAAACTTTAAAAAAAACAAGAGATTTACATGGAACAACCAACAGTTAATATTTACACAGGATCTTCCATTTGAAATCCGAGAGATGCGACGCAAACTTGCCCCATACTGCGCTGATCTTATACAAAAAAAAATTAAATTCCAAATGAAGTTTCCCTCAACACTGTCCTTCACACACCAAGACCTTAAGCTATCGGTCTCATCCCCGAACGAAGCCAGAGCAGTGTTCCTCAAATATTTTGGAACAGATCCCTCCAACTAGCTACACATTGCCAAACAAGTAATATATACTTGCAAATCAAGTCCTTGTTACTCTGCAGTAAATAATACGCACCTTGCAAGATGGAAAGTGTAGGATGAAAGTAAATCTTTCTTTGTATTGTATGGATGTGCTGATTTGATCCTCGGGAACCATGTGTACAGGACTAGCAGTTGAAAATAGGCTTCTTGAAGGTGTCACACAGGTAGCGCTAATTGGTGCACGTACAGGAAGAGACTCGCGTTTCCGTTGGACTTACATGCTTGCACTGGACTGACCTGCGAATCTAGACCGGACTATAGCAGGGCATTCATCTTCCCCTTTACGGAAACCATTGGCCATGGAGTCGCTACACATATACGATCATTGCATGCCTGCTTCCCATATGTATTGACCTATTAAGAACTTAATAGGCTAATAGCACTGTTCATTGCCTTGTCATTATTATGGATACTTATTACTGTCTGAGATCCCCGATGAAGAGATCCGGGTATGGTATACCAAATTCCAAACACAATATTGCTCGTTCCTGAACAGAGCATATTATACTTACTGTTTTGACTAATTGCATATAATTAAGATACAACTATTGCAACTCTGTGATAAGTAGTAATACTTTTGTTAGCATTTTACTGGAAAATATTTTTTCTACTTTTTTATTCTTTTACTCTGCAAATATAAGCCTTTTAACCATAGCTTTGCCATAAGACTTGTCGGATGTTGATAGGACGTTATGTAGGGTCTGGATGTCTGAGATTGGACCTGGTACGACCTTGTATAAAGTGTGTAAATATTATTTCAATTCTGTTGTAGATAGTATAGTTAATATAGTTAAAAAGGTTTTTTATTATACATGTCTAACTACAAGTTTTCACATATACATCTTCTCAATAGTTATAGGGGTATGGGTAGGCATGGTTAGAATATTGAGAGATGTTAGTGCCATTGTTCTACAGTTCTCTGACCAAACCCTATGGGATATAAGTGTAGATGCCACTTTTTCACTATTCCTCATCTTTGCAATGCTACATAAATATTTATATAAATATAGGTACAGAACTGTCTCTTCTCATTTCGGCCCAGAATACCTAACCCTATTATACTTAATATGATGAACAATGTGACAGTATCCTCCTGGAATGTTAGGGGTCTCAATAACGTAGGGAAAAAAAAGCTAATTATGCACTTGATTCTAAAAGCTAAATGTGAGGTATGCTTTCTACAAGAGACTCACCTACTAAGCACTGATTGGGCTCCTGAAAGTAAAAAGCCATGGATTAGGGACATTATTTTCTCGGGCTCGACCAATAACTCTAAGGGAGTCGCGATTATTATTAAGAAGTCTTTTCAAGCACAGATCATCTCGAAGGGTAACGACCAAGATGGCAGATGGTGTTATTTTACTGCATGTTTTCAGGCAATAGACAACCCGATATTATTTCTTAATGTTTATGGTCCATGTTCTGAACAATCAGATTTTATTATGATGATATATAATTTACTACTTAAATTCCCAAAACACCTACTAATAATTGGAGGAGATTGGAATATGGCTATTAACCCTCAAGTAGATCGATTGGGTAGACTTGGCTCAAGAAATTCAGTACCTTGCAAAGCCCTGCTTGACCTGATTGAGGATTTGGAATTAACTGACCCGATTGCCTATAATACTAAAATGTATGACTATAAATATAATTACTTTACCTACTTCTCTAGCTGTCACAAATCATGGTCCCGAATTGATTATTTCCTAATTTCAGACTACTTCAACACTAGAATAATCAAATTCTCAACAGAACCCCGTTTCTTATCGGACCATTCAAGGATAACGCTAGAAATAAATTTAACACAGAATCCAATTAATATAATTCCCACTTGGTCCTTGAACCCAAATCTCCTACAAGACAAATCCCTAATCAGTGAGATCAACCTAGTTTTAAAGACCTCTTTAGTACTCAACAAGATGAAAGTATTATCTTGATATCAGATGGGCCGCAGCTAAAGCTGTACTCAGAGGAATTTTTATTAAGAAAGCAAGCTTTCTTAAGAAAAACGTGCTAAAGGTTAACTGAACTACACCAGGATATTACTAATCTAGATAAGAAGCTAATTGATAATTACTCTGAAAACACAGAAAAGGAATTAATTGCAAAACAAAAAGAGCTGTCTGAATTTCACCAATCCAATCTATCTATATGGGAATATAGATGTATAGCTAAGTACTCAGAATATATACAAACCCCCTCTAAATCATTAGCTAGCTTAATCTTTAATGCACCTAGATCTCCCAGAATTTCTTGCCTTCAGTACAACAACCAATTATACAGATCGGATGAAAATATTATTCAACTTTTCCATCAGATATATTCTCAAACTTACAATAACAATAACTTTATGACTACCAAAGAAGAAATGAAAACTTTTTTAAAAGAGATTACCTTCCCATCAGCTACCGAACCACAAAGAAACCTACTAGCATCCCAGATTACGACAAAGGAAATCCTAGAAGCTATTGATAACCTGAAAGTAGGGAAGGCCCCGGGACCAGATGGTTTTTCCCCCGAATTCTATAAGGCATTTAAAGAAACTCTAACCCCTATTCTTTTAGAACTATTTAAATCCTTGACCAACCATGGCATCAAAGACCCATACATTAATGATTCTAGAACTATCCTGATTCCCAAAAATACATCAGACACTACAAACCCCAATAACTACAGACCGATATCACTTATGAATGTGGACATTAAGATCCTTTCCTCCATTCTAGCTAATAGACTGAAAAAAGTAATGGAGGGTTTAATCTCCCCTGAACAGGCTGGTTTTGTGAGAAATAGACATACATGGGATAACACCATAACACTAGAATCTATAATAAAAATAACTAAACAAGATCCTAACCCCAGATACGCCTTGATTCTGGATGCTTGCAAAGCCTTTGACAGGGTGAACTGGAACTTCCTGTTTCTAGCTCTCGAGAAATTTGGTCTTCCACCGGAATTTATAAATCTTATTAAGACTTTATATAATAGTTCAAAGACCCAGCTATACATAAACAAGAAACTCTCAAATCCGATTAAAATCACCAATGGAACCAGACAGGGCTGCCCCTTATCCCCACTACTGTTCAATCTATACTTAGAAGTTTTGCTCTTGTTCATATCACAGAAATCTTACCATACTATTCCCAGAATCTGTAACTCTAATATTAGATTTACTGCCTTTGCAGACGACCTGAATCTGTACTTTATGTATCCCTTAACTGACGCCATGAAATTAATTAACTCTCTGGATGCCTTTGAAGCAATTTCAGACTTTAAGATCAATGCCAATAAATCTAGTATTTTTCAAATTAATCCCTTAGCACATAAGCCCCATCTTTTCCCGGTTTTACCTATTCATACTAGACATTCTCTAAATTATTTAGGTGTCTCTTATGACCATTCATATTCATCTGTTCTGCAAGCTAACCTAAATAGAATATGGACCACTATCTCACAGGATATGAAGGGTTGGCATAATCTCCCCCACTTAGTTTGAGTATATTTATTAGGGTGGCAGCCTCACATTGGGGTGGGCTACCCCTATGGAGAGAGTTAGTCATTGGTGTTGCAACTATGCGTGTCTATTGTTTAAAATGTATTGTTTTGGAAGTTTTTAGTAAAATAAATCATAAAACAAACAATGTGCCTCCACACCCCCCAACTATATATACTAATTCCAGGATTGCACTACAGTGGGAAAAAGGGCATATACCTTTTAATTGCCTTATAGTACTCTACACAGTGCCATATGTACTAACTGCAGTTCAGTGAAATGAGATTCAGCAAAATGAGTTTTCAGTAATTTGTGTTTTCAGCGATGTGGGCGGTGTGAAATGAGATTCAACGAAACAAAGTAGACCCATATATACACACACACACACACACACACACACATCTATATATATATATATAATACACACACACACACACATATATATATATATATATAATAATAAACACACACACAACACACAGACACATATATATATATATATATATATATATATATATATATATATATATATATATATATATATATATATATATATATATATATATGGGATCACTACATAAGCTTGAAAGTTTGAAATTCCGAATTTTAAACTTTCGAGACTATATAGCTGAAAGACCACAAGTGTGAATTTCAAAATCCCGATCATCAGGAGTTTGACATTCGCGCTTCTGGTGTTGAGGTATGGTGGAAGGTCAAGTAAGTATCTATGTTTAAATGTGTTGGTTAGGGTTTAGTGTGCAAGTGTGTGTTGGGACTGTGATGTGTGTATGCAAGGGGAATGTAGGTGTGTGGTGGTGTTTCGTGTGTTTGTGTATGTAGTGCGACCTTGGAGTTAGAATATTTAAGTAGGGGGGGGGGGGGTGCAGCCCCCCACATGGGGGTGATTGGGGGCTTGCCCCCCTGCTTGTCTGTAGTTTAGGTTTATGTTCTGTGGGTTGGTGTGTGTATGTGTATGTTTGTGGTGTATGTTGAGTGTAGTTTTCGGTAGTTTGAATTTCAGGTTTTGATGTTTCGGTATTTTAATGTTTTGGGTATTTGGTATCGGGATTTTGGGTCGGTAGTTTGGGTTTTGGGATTTAGTAGTGGTTCTGTATATATATATATATATATATATATATATATATATATATATATATTATGATATATACACACACACACACACACACACACACACACAGCGTGTGTGTGTGTGTGTGTGTGTGTGTGTGTGTGTGTGTGTGTGTGTGTGTGTGTGTGTGTGTGTGTGTGTGTGTGTGTGTGTGTAGACATATACTTTCTACTTAAAATATATTGGGCCTCTTCCTACTTCATTTTGCTGCTTGTGCTTAGGTGTTCAACTGCATTTAGTTTGCCACATTTGACATTGCTTGTCGGTAGCCTGATTAAATTGTTGACAATATTCTACTGAATTGCTGCTTTATATTAGCTGTTTTTTTACTGTTGTGATTGTGAAATAATTTATCACATTTTCACTGTTTTAAAGCAGTTTACTGATTAACTGCATTTCATTACTGTTTAACTGTATTTCATTGCTATTTACTGCAATTCATTACTGTTTAACTCCATTTTACGGCATTTCATTACAGTTTAACTATATTTTTCATATTGTAAGTTCTGTTTTCGTCTGTAAGTAATTCATCTGTACTTATGTTATGAGTTTTACTGTGTTCTTACCCCTAAATTGAGCACCATAGTCTAGATACAAAGTTTGCTGCATCCAGAGCTGTTTGATTTTGCCTTTTGTGTTTCTGGCAGCCATCTTATGTTTGCCTTCTGTGTTTCTGGTAAACATCTTGTGTTGGTAGGGGCCTATCTCCTCTGCTAGTGAGAATAGCAATATCTGCTTGGACCTTGTCTGACACAGAAAAGCAGGGACTAGTACGATTGGCTAGATTTCTGTGTTACAAGAACCTTCCATTTTTTGTGGTATTTAATTATGATATTTATTTTTGAGCTGGTCTGGGCTTGTTTTAACACCATACACCGCAGCTGCAATGTTTTTAACATATTGCAAGTTATTCTATCTAGACATTTTCTCTTAGTAGCACTTATGTGATCAACTAGTAGTACTCCTGTTAGACCTTCCACCCTTTACCCCCTTAGCTTTCTCTGGCCTCTCTCCCTCAGATTCTGAGAAATATGGATGGACAATTTCCTACGGTTTCTCCTGACAGTCTGGTTGATATGGGCATCCTGAGACAGCATAGCAACTGCATCTTGTACAAGGACAACCCTCTGCTACCACTGAGAAGGTTGTCAACACAAACACCACATCTCAGACACCACCCACACCTACAAAACACACCCACATTTGTAGAGGTGCTCAACAAAAACACACCCAAACAAAAGAGACTGAGGTAAAAACACAAGCAAACTCCACTGCCCACCACACCACACACCATACATACACACACCTTTGCCTCACAGCCACTAAAGGCGAAACATAAACCCAACATATTAGTCATAGGAGACTACATTGTGAGAGAAACAGATGTGTCCCAAACCAGGCTGGATAAGGAGAAAGTCATGGTTAGTTGTCAGGTGCCAGAATCCACCATATCACCTATGCACTCAAGTCCCTTAACAACCGGTACTGTTATGACTCTGTCATACTCCATGTTGGCATGAAGGACTTGAGACACACCTCCCTGGACTATATGAAGAGAGACATGATCAAGCTCGCTGAATATGTGTCCCAGGCAGGTATGTTCCTAGCCTTAAACAGCATTTTACCATCACCCAGAATGATGCCTCAATACAAACAGAAAATGATTGACTTTAACAATTGGCTTAGTTTCTTATGTCATTCCAAGGGGATCCAGTAACTGACAGCCTAGGAAGACATGACTGATAGACCTTGATGCTTTGCCCAAGATGGCCTGCATCTGTCTCCCTTGTGCTTCAGGTTTCTGGAAAAGGCTCTTGCATCCCCCATTGTACCTTTTTCGGGCAATGCCATGAGGTCAAAACTACCAACATGAAAATTTCATCAAAATACAAATTAAAGGCCATGCTGCTAAATGCTAGGAGTCTAAACATGAAACTGCACACTCATTGAAAGCATTCTTAACCCTGGAAGATGCTGACATTTGTGCAGTCACAGAAACCTGGCTTAAAGCTGCAGAGAGCATCCCAGCCATACCAGGTTACTCATCCTATCATGCATTCAGACCCATAACGAAGGGCAGCAAAGCAAAAGGAGGTGGAGTTGCAATATATATTAAACACATACACAAATCCAGGCTGGTCAAACAGTATGACACACAGGAGACACTCCAGGTGCAGTTACCAATTGACAAGACCCCTATTCAAATCATAGCTAGCTACAGGCCTCCAACTTTGACTCAAGATGCCCACCCCAAGTATCTAGACTGCTTTGAATCTATCAAGATTCAACCCTTTACCCTGATCCTGGGCAACTTTAACTATCCAACCACAGATTAAAAGAACTACTCATACCAAGGCACAAATGCCCAGAGATTCCTTGATTTTGTCAATGCAAATGCCTTGGACCATCTGGTCAACACCCCCACAAGAGGTGATAATATCTTGGACTTCGTATTAACCAACATGAGTATCCATAGGAACTGGCACATATGTCCAAACCTACACCAACATACTATAGAACATTTATATAGCTGCATGGAATCAAGAATACCAGACAGGACAAAATCCTCCTCCTCAAGGAAAAGTAAACTTGTCTGATGGACATATGCAATAAATAAACTTATAATAAAAGGGAAAACATTGCTGTCCAGGAGCAAGAAGTAGCAGGTGCTTAATTGGAAGCAATCTCTCCTTAGCCTGAACAAGCAAATGAGAGCACTAGTGAAATCCTCCAAAGCAAACTTTGAGTCCAAAATGGCCACATCTACTAAAGGCAATCATAAGGCCTTCTTCACGTATATCTGCAATCTCAAAGGAAGCACTCAGATCTGCTCAGAACTGGTGGTCAAGGACACCACATACACAAACGCTGTAGATATAGCTAACCTGCTGACAGACAGGTTCAGTGAAAACATCACCCCTGTGTCCCCTCATCAGTAAATCAGGGCATCCCCAGCACTTTCCCCCTCCTGTGTCTCCTGCCCCAAGACATTCTGTGTTGGAGGGAAGCCTTCTAGCTAATCAGTGGGAGTGGTAAGTACTAGGTAACCTATCTACCACAAGAGGAGTGGTTTATGGCCCAGAAATTGTAGTTTATTGGCTGTTTGGGCAGTTTTTTCCATCCCTTTCAACATTCTGGTTTAAAAGCCCATGTTTGTACTTGTTTTCCACCTTTCCTGTAACTAGTCTAGTCTAGATAGAGATTTGCTGTATCCAGGGTTGTAAGCTTCTGAGCCCTCCCAAGCCTTTCTGTGTTGGAGGGAACCCTTCTAGCTTATCAGTGGGTGTGGTAAGCACTAGGTAGCCTATCAACCACAAGAGGAGTGGTTTCTGGCCCAGAAATAGTAGTTTATTGGCTGTTTGGACAGTTTTTCAATCCCTTTCAAATTGCTGGCTTAAAAGCCTGCATTTGCATGGGTTTGCACTTGTTTAAGCTTCGCTCAGTGGTGCCGAGCTGAGGTAAACTGTTACTGGTGCCAAAAAGTCTGCTCTTCAGTTTTTCCCTTAGATCTTGCTAGTGCTTTCACTCTTGCACTTCATATAGCCTAATTGCTTTGCACTTCAGCAGGTTTTTATAGCAATTATTATAGCAGACCTAAGTGCCATCAGCACTAGTCTTTTGTCACAGAAGTAGCTCCAGTACTTAGTAGTTATGACCACCCCACCTGACATGATGAAAGACCAGTTCCCTGTGCTTTCTCCTATTAACCTGATGCACTTGGGAATTCTGAGGCAGAGTAGCAACTGCCTCATGTACACAGACAACCCTTTCCTCTCACCTCCCAACACTTAGACTTGTGAAAGATTCACTTATATCAACAAACTGGAAGCTATGCACTCTCCAACCAAGACCGGACAAGCTGGTCTAGAGGAGAAGGTCAACACCTGCACCACACCACATGGACCACATAGCCTTCCAAAACACCCACTATCACAGCTCTCACATAAAAACACAAACCACACACCCACCTTCTCGGAGGCTGTCAATAGAATTTACCCAAACAGCTGTGACCTCCAAGACAGAAACGCACCTGACCACCACAACATAGCACAAACCACAGGACGCATAGCTCACCTCCACAATGTGTCCCTCAACCTAAGCCCCTAATGCTAAACACCTTGCCCAATACACTAATCATAGGTGACTCAATAGTGAGGCAACAGATGTCCCACTCACTAGATTGAATAAGGAGAAGGTAACAGTTAGCTGTCTATCAGGTGCCAGAATCCAACACATAACACATGCATTCAGGTCACTCCACAACAAGTACAAGTATGACTGTCATTATCCGTGTGGGTGTGAATGACCTGAGATGCACATCCCTGGACTACATGAAAAGAGACATGGTGGTGCTCGGATTATGTGGCCCAGGCAGGTATGACACTAACCCTGAGCAGTATCCTACTGACACCCAGAATGATACTTCAGTGCAAACAAAAAATGATTGACTTCAACAATTGGCTAAGTTTCTGGTGTCATTCTAAGGGATCCAGTATATGTCTGCTTGGGATGATATAACTGACAGACCTTGATGCTTTGCCAGAGATGGCCTGCATCTGTTACCCCTGGGTTTCCGGGTACTGGCTAAGGCTCTTGCCATACCTATAGTGCCTTTTTTAGGTGGTGTTTCAAAGACCAAATTACTACCATAAGAGCTAGAAATAAATACAGTCTGAGGGTCATGCTGCTCAACGCTAGAAGTCTTAATCAAAAGATGCACTCGCTCGAAGCACTCCTCAAAATGGAGAACATCGATATTAGTACTGTAATGGAGACCTGGTTTTAAGTGGCAGAAAGCATCCCCTGCACTACCAGGCTATAACTCATTCCACACCTTTCGGCCCCGAAACATGGACCAAATCTCCAAAGGTGGTGGTGTCTCCATATTCAAAAAGGATATGCACACCTCCAGACTAGTAGCCCAGGATAACGCATCTGAGATACTTGGAAAAAACTACCTCTTTAATAGTAAATACTATACTCAAATATTACTATATAGGAGGTTTGTGGATGATATACTCCTTTTTCGGAATGGTACCATAAATAAACTAAAAGTTTTATTCGGTATTTGGAATCCACAACTGAATTTTTAAGATTTACTATGGAATTTTCTAACCTTAGTGTGAATTTTCTAGACATCACCATTAAGAATAATGAACAAGGTTATTTATCAACTTTTTTATATAGAAAAACATGTTGGAAAAATACATTATTGCATTACAATAGTATGCATCCCAGACATGTGTTTTCCAACATTGTAAAAAGTCAATTTACAAGGCTACTTAGATTATGTAAAGAACCTTGGGACTTGAAACAACAAGCTGATATTCTGGAAGGTCTATTTGTAGATAGAGGATATAACAGTAATATAATTAAAGAAATTAGGACTTCTATAATTGATAGAACTTATATACAACATATACAAAAAAGGACTAGCCATAAGAGTAATTATAAGCCAAAGAATCAACATAAAGTAACTTTTATCACCAGATACACAAGTGACAACAAATAAATTACTAGAATCATATCAAAAAATTAGCATATTCTTATGGCTGACCCTCATTTAAGCAAAATACTGGACAAAAGACCTAGTTTTACATATAAAAATAGTAAAAGTCTAAAATGAATCATATGTATTGAGCACAATGATAAAGATTCTAAGCGTTTAAAATGTCCTAGAATAGTAGGCACCCTACCATGTGGTAAATGTAATATGTGCCCACTGATTACTAAAGAACAGGTATTTATACATCCGACATTAGACTACAAATTTGAACCCAGATTTTATGCTTCTTGTAACAATGTCAACCTGATATATTTGGCCAACTGTGATACATGTCAGGCATTTTATGTAGGTATGACTACCAGAAGATTGAGGGATAGAATATATAACCATATGTATGACATTAAAAAATCTGACCAATGAAATGCCTTAGCTAAGCATTGTTCAGCATATGTAGGACATAGTTTCAGATTTAGAGTTATTCAGATAGTCCCTATTAATAAGAGAAGAGGTAATGTGGTGAATTACTTAGAAAAAGTGGAAATTGAATGGATATTAAAATTGAGAGCACATCAAGAACCAGGTTTGAATCAATTCATCACTATAAACCCATACTAGAATCATGCAGTTTAAAATAAAATAAATAAACATTCATTCATTTATTTATCTATTTATTTATTTTATTTTATTTTATTGTTTTTTGATCTTTTATGTATAATATTTATCATATAATATGTTGTTTTAATATCTGATGCACTGTATTAATTTATTTAAATGTTTCATACATACATATTTTTATACATACATTTAATTGACTAATATATATATATGATGGTGACTATTTGATATATATAATACTTATACATATTTCCTATGAATTTTTTCTATGAAGTCTTTTCTATGAAGTCTTTTTATTAGAGTTTGTTGATTTTACTGATATAATACATAGTAACTATTTTATATATATATATTTATTTGTTATATTTATTATTAGTTTATTTAGATTCTAGATCTGCATTTAAAATTCAATGTAATTGACTAATTGTTTGATTAGAGTTACGTAATCATTTTACACTATTTAAATGCAATGTGATGTCTTAATTAATTTAGATCTGATGAAGCGTACTAGGGGTGTACGCTAAAGCGCTCATCTGTTTGTTCTATTCTAATAAAATACTCATATATTTTTTTCGTGGTAGTCCAACTACATCCTTTTGATCATATACATTGTTACTTGTTTCTACGAAGTTGGACTTTTAGGCAGCTACGTTCATCTTTTTTCTTCATTCAACACTTAGACTTGTGAAAGATTCACTTATATCAACAAACTGGAAGCTATGCACTCTCCAACCAAGACCGGACAAGCTGGTCTAGAGGAGAAGGTCAACACCTGCAGCACACCACATGGACCACATAGCCCTCCAAAACACCCACTATCACAGCTCTCACATGAAAACACAAACCACACACCCACCTTCTCAAAGGCTGTCAATAGAATTTACCCAAACAGCTGTGACCTCCAAGACAGAAACACACCTGACCACCACAACACTGCACAAACCACAGGATGCATAGCTCACCTCCACAATATGTCCCTCAACCTAAGCCCCTAATGCTAAACACCTTGCCCAATACACTAATCATAGGTGACTCAATAGTGAGGCAACAGATGTCCCACTCACTAGATTGAATAAGGAGAAGGTAACAGTTAGCTGTCTATCAGGTGCCAGAATCCAACACATAACACATGCATTCAGGTCACTCCACAACAAGTACAAGTATGACTGTCATTGTCCAGCTGGGTGTGAATGACCTGAGATGCACATCCCTGGACTACATGAAAAGAGACATGGTGGAGCTCGGATTATGTGGCCCAGGCAGGTATGACACTAGCCCTGAGCAGTATCCTACTGACACCCAGAATGATACTGCAGTGCAAACAAAAAATGATTGACTTCAACAATTGGCTAAGTTTCTGGTGTCATTCTAAGGGATCCAGTATATGTCTGCTTGGGATGATATAACTGACAGACCTTGATGCTTTGCCAGAGATGGCCTGCATCTGTTACCCATGGGTTTCCGGGTACTGGCTAAGGCTCTTGCCATACCTATAGTGCCTTTTTTAGGTGGTGTTTCAAAGACCAAATTACCACCATAAGAGCTATAAATAAATGCAGTCTGAGGGTCATGCTGCTCAACGCTAGAAGTCTTAATCAAAAGATGCACTCGCTCGAAGCACTCCTCAAAATGGAGAACATCGATATTAGTGCTGTAATGGAGACCTGGTTTTGAGTGGCAGAAAGCACCCCCTGCACTACCAGGCTATAACTCATTCCACACCTTTCGGCCCCGAAACATGGACCGAATCTCCAAAGGTGGTAGTGTCTCCATATTCAAAAAGGATATGCACACCTCCAGACTAGTAGCCCAGGATAACGCATCTGAGATACTTCAGGTATAACTAACATTGGGTAAGACGGTGATCCAGGTCATAGCCTACTATAGATCCCCAACCATGTCCCTTGACTCTCACTTCATGTTCCTAAACACCCTGGAATCTATCAAGTTCCAACCCAACACTCTCATATTAGGAGACTTCAACTACCCCTCTATCAACTGGGAAAACTACTCAAGCACCAATTACTGGCCCAACGCTTCCTAGAATTCATTAGTTCCAATGCCCTGGATCAGCTCATTCCGACCCCCACTAGAGGAAGCAACACCCTTGACTGGTTATTACTAACATGGGTGTCTGCTGATCTACCAATAGTCAATCCCTCCCAGGTCATATCCGACCATAAACTAATCACCATGGAAATCGACATCTCACCCACACCCCTTACAAAGGTAACCACCTTGAAAAACTTCTCTAAAGCTGACTTTGGACTCCTAAAAACAGAAGTTGCTAACTTCACGGCACTCATGCCAATGGAAAATAGCTGCATGCCTGCCGAATCATACACCAGTGCACTATATCAACATGTACATAAATGCATGGAACTACCCATACCCAACAGAACCAAGATGCTCTCCTCCAAAAAAAGGAAGCCAATCTGGATGTCCCCAGCCATTAATCAACATTACAATAGAAGGAAGAAACTATTGCAGAAAAAGGTGAAGTCCCAAGACTGGAAAAACTCCCTTATTAGCCTCAAAAAAGTTGAGATCCCTCATCAAATCCTCTAAAGCCAGCTATGAAGGCAGAATTGCAGCAGGCATTAAAAACAATCATAAAGCCTTCTGTAGTTATATCAGGAACCTCCATGGCAATACCCAGATTTGCTCTGAATTACTGCACAATGGTACTTCTTCTACTGAGCCAACAGATATTGCCAGCATACTGGTGACAGATTCAGTGCCAATTTTATCCCTCTCTTCCCCCCTAAAGAACCAATCACAATACCAGAAGAATGCCAGGCACCCAGCATTACTGCAGCACAAGTTAAAGCTGAATTGTCCAAGGCCAAGAATACAGCTTCCATGAGACCTGATAATATCTGTGGCTGTGTGCTACATGAACTGCAAAGTGAACTTGCACCACATCTGAGTGCCCTGTTCAGTCACAGCCTCACCTCAGGCTTTGTCCCTACCGAATGGTGCACTGCTACAGTCAACCCTCTCTATAAAGGGGGAGTGACTACAGACCCTGGGAATTATCACCCCATTAACCTGATGAGTGTGATATATAAAGCTATGGAGTGCATCATCATGGACCTAATTAACAAAGATATAGGAAATCTCCAAACTCTGGACCTCACTCAGTTTGGCTTTGTGAAAGGGAGATCATGCCTGCTCAACCTGGTTGACTTCTTTGAGTCAGTCACCAGGGCTGTGGATGAAGATAAGGTAGTGCATACAGCCTACCTCAATCTAGCCAAGGCCTTTGATACCATTCCTCACTCAGGAATTATTGATAAACTCACCAAACTAGACATTAACCTCTATATCACTAGGTGGGTTGCAAACTGGCTCACAGATAGAACACACGGTGTGAAAGTAGCAAACACCAAGTCAGAATGTTGACCAGTCACGAGTGGAGTCCCACAGGGATTGGTCCTGGGTCCTCTCCTGTTAGCCATCTACTTCTCAGAAGTCAAGGCCAACACAAAGGGACTCTGGCTGACCAAGTTCACAGACGACTGCAAGCTGGGAGCCATTATTAACTCCGCAAGTGATACAGACATCCTATAGGAAGGCCTCACTGAGACCAATGACTGGTGTTGAAACTGTGGCCTTAAGCTTAACACCAAAAATGCGTTGTCATCCCCGTTGGTAAAAACTCAGTTCCCACTAATTACCACATTGATGGGAGCTGAAGGCGTTATAAGAGATATGGGGACGCAGGTTGACAGCAACCTCTCCTTCGACCACCACATTGCCACTGTGGTCAGAAAGTCCTTCTATGTGGCACATCTCATTACCAAGGGCTTTGCATCCAGGAAGAAAGAGGTCATCGTCTAGCTCTATTCTTCCCTCATTAGACCAATCATAGAGTATAATGCCCCATTTGGCATGTACCTCACTAGACACCTGCAACAGCTGGAGAGACCACAGAAGTACCTCATGAAGAGGATCCTAGGCATTAAACACATGTCCTACATGGACAGACTCGAAAGACTCCAGTTATTTTCTGTCTCATATCTCCTGCTTAGAGGCGATCTCTGCTTAATTTACAAAGCCATGTCTGACCCAGCTCTGTTAGAAATGCTACTTCTAAAGAAATCCCCGTCCATCTGTACCACATGCTCCAGAGACCTCAATCTCATTGCCCAATCAACAGAACATGCTGGAGGGTCAGGTTCCTCATCCAGAGACTGCCCATGCTCTGGAATAGACTTTCCATACATATCAAGCAGAGCACCTCACTGTACCTCTTCAAGAGAAATCTTGATGAGTGGATGGGTAATAGAAAGTTCACCCCAGGGATCACTCCAGTGGCTCTACTTGATAGAGGCATTGGGAACTAACGTTGGGTGGCACAATCCCAGGGCATTTCTATGGGTTAGACTTGTAAAGTCTCCAGGGCCATTAGCCTAGTACACACCTATGAAACTATGAACCTCCCCTTATCTCTAGGGAGGAAGTCATCACTGCTCTCTCAAAGGCAAAAAATACAGTCTCCATGGGACCCGATGACATCCCAGGCTGCATCCTACATGAACTCAGGCAGGAACTTGCAGCACCATTAGGCACCCTATTCAACTAAAGTGTGAGTACTGGCTTTGTCCCAGCTGACTGGAGGACAGCTACTGTCATCCCTTTGCACAAAGGTGCAGCGTCCACCAAATTATAGAATCATCAGCCTATCTAGCCTGATCTGCAAGGTTATGAAATGTATTGTCATGAACCTCCTCAACAAGGACACTGGCAACTTCCAAACACTCAGTTCCACATAGTTTGGTTTCATCAAGGGGAGGTCATGTCTGTTAAATTTGATCGACTTCTTTGAGACAGTCACCAAAGTCATGGGTGAGGGGAAGACAGTGCACACCACCTACCTTGACCTGGCCAAAACATTTGATACCATTTCCCACTCAGATATAATAGATAAACTCTCTCAATTAGACATCAATCCATGTGTTACCACATGGGAAGCAAACTGGCTCACTGATCGAACCCACCTAATCAAAATTGGGGAAGTCACCTCAAGCAGTAGACCCGTAACAAGTGCTGTACCCCAGGGATCAGTCTTGGGACCTCTGTTGTCTGGGATATACTTTTCTGAGGCACAGGCCAAACCCAGTGGGCTATGGCTGACCAAGTTTTCAGATGAATGCAAGCTAGGCACTGTCATCAATTCTTCTAATGATGTGGACATCCTCTAAGAGTGTCTCATCCAAACAAATGACTGGAGCCAGAAACATAGCCTCAAAGTGAATACCAAAAAATGCATCATCATCCCCTTTGGGGAGAGTGACATCCCCAAAATTATCACATTAATAACAAGGTCCTAAGGACGCAATCAGTTGTAAGGGACTTGGGCACCCATGTTGATAGAAAACTGACTTTTGACCACCATATTGTCTCCATTGTATGGAAAGCTTTCTACATGGCTCACCTCATTAGTAAGGATATCCCATCCAGGGATAAGGAGATCATAACATCCTTGTATTCTTCCCTTATAAGACCCATTATTGAGTACAGTGCCCCTTTCGTTATGTACCTCACAAAGCACATGCAGCAGCTGGAGAGACCGCAGAGGCTCCTCACCAGGATTATCCAGGGCCTCAAACATCTACAGAGATAGGCTAAAAGTCTTGTCCCTCTATTCAGTCTCATGCAGACTCCTCAGAGGTGACCTCCTTTTGGCATACAAACCAATGTCAGACACCGCCTTGATGGGACTGCTGCATATCCAGAAGTCAAGCTCCACTCGAATAACCCCCACACTCTACCTGAACCTGGCCTGTGACATCAATAGGACTTGTTGGCAGGACAGATTTGTGTTTCAGAGACTCCCCTTCTGTGGAATAGACTCCCCTCTCCATGTCAAGCAGAGTACCTCATTAACCCTTTTTAAGTGCAACCTGGATAACTGGACTGGGATCAGAAAATACACCCCTAGGATTCCACCTGTCTCCCTGCTAGACAGGGGCATTGAGTGCTGACTTGTCGAAACATGGGTTAAATTCTCGACTAGGCTCATAAGGGCCTCAGGGCCAATAGCCTAGTACCATCCTATGATCCTGTGATCCTATGAAACTATGAATGGACTGAAAAGGTTTCCCCAGATAAGAACAAATGGGCTGTATTTTTTTCTCTAAGAAATCCTGGTTCTTACACTTACAAGAATGAAAAAAAAACATAATATACATGTTAGTAAATCATTTAGCAAGTTACGAGGAAAACAGTTGCATAAAAAAAAAAGAAATGTTTACCATGCAGTGGTATTCAAACTATTATGCATCACACCCAGGCAACCAATGCAAACTAGACCAGTGAAAGAAAACAAACAATGTCTTATGTTGAAAACAGACTCATTATGAACAATATGCAAGACAATGAACTGTGATTTCTTTGGAACTCACATTTATTTGAAGTGCACTGGACAAACCATTAAATTAAGAGATTTTGTTAATGTTCAATTGAACTTCCTAGACCATAATAATTATAATTGTGCATATAACTATCAGATACATAATGCAATTACAAATATTGAGTTGGCAGGAAATTCCTAAATTTGTAGTGTGTCAAGGGGAATCCTCACCGGTAAGAAAACAAAATGGCGAAATAATTAAAAAATTAAGTGAAGAAGGGTATCTATACATTTTAGTATGCTATAACTGTCTTGTTGAGGAAAGTAAATTTATGTAATTTTCTTGTACTTTCTAAGAACTAAAATTTGTTTTAACACACACCTCTCAGTGACAACAGAAAAGCAAACATACAGTCACCCTAAAAGTAGGAGATACTATATATCTGTAATAAAATCCTCCTCAATTACACTCACATAGAAAAATAATTCATTAGTTACAGGGATAAATAATACAAATTGTAGAGGCACTACATATATATAGACAATCTTATGCATTTACCATCTCTTTTTAGTTTCTCACCTCTAATTTTCCTCAATTTAGTTAAATTGTTTGTTAATATTTTGAAAAACCTTATTATCAGAGATGGCATATATCAAGACAACCACACACTTTCCCCTGAGGCAGACAGACCGACAGCACTCACCTTTCACAGGAGTAGGCATGTCTTAACCTCAGTTATAAGGGTAGTAAAAGACAATAGTCCATCCCCACTACAAGAGGGGAACAGTCAGGCATTATCATCATTCAAATGGGTAACATCCTAAGTGGAAGTGTAAAGTAGCAGAGATATGTTGAGTGCAGGAGACAGCAACTGATGTAATGTAGTATGAGCATAACTACAACAGCTTTGATGTCAAAAGAGCATCAAAGATCAATTAGCCTTATACTGTTTTACATGCAGAGCCTGGATCACTACTTACACAACATATTGCAGCTATACAACCTCTAGATGATGTCCATACTAGACATCATAAAACTTGTTGCCACAGACAAAAAAGTTTAAATATCAGATCAGCTTGCAACCCAAGTTTGCATACAAACTGTACCACTAAACTCACATTTGTAGATAAAATGTTACTATAGCCAGTTTCTTGTTTTTTATTCTGTTACTTATCTATTAACTTGAATGATAAATATTGCACAGGCTGTAGCTGCTAACAGTACCATACTGTGAGCAATTTTCATGTCCAAGAGTTGCTGCTGGATACTGTAAATGTACCCCAAGGTATATGACTAGGACGCTGGCTATAAGGGAATTCGTGTCCACTGTGGAAAGTTGTTAACAAATGACACATTCATTTAACAGAAGATGAAATTTATAAAGATTTGGTTACATGACTAATGACATCAGGATTTGCAGTCCTTTGTAATTCTTATGAACCATCATACTCCTGCTTGGAAACTTTAATGCTCTACATTCATTGGGCAATGTTGATAGGTATGTGAGTGCAATGTAATGTGATCCCACACAGTGATACTGCCAGGATACATAACTGGTTGATGAAGTGCCTTGACATTGAGGTAATTTGCTTGACTGATGGCATACAGTGCACCCATCCTCCTTCCCACATCCTTCATCATCTTGTAGTAGCTGGAATGAATATTAGTCCACACAAATGCACACATATTAGATATCATGCTGAGTTTAATGCAGTACTGATAAGGAATCCAAACACAAAAAACAAACTAGAAAAAGAACTGAGACAAATGAACACACCCTCACTGCACCACTTCTATTAAAACAATCCAAATGGTATTGATATCCACCTTCAATGGACCAAGCAAAACATCAAAGTTTTAAAAGGTAAAGCCTTCAGTTTTAATTTCCACTTTCCGTCCTGCTCCTAGCAGGACTTCTTCAGACAAACAACAAGAATCAACAAATTTCCACTTTTTAAAATAAAATCACGTTTCAATTACAGTTTAAATCACATTTCAATTAAAATGCTTAGTTCCCTGTAACGGGATTTAAAAAGGCCAACCCCCCAAGAATAAAAGACACAGCACATTTTATACTTTCAATAATATTTGACTTTGTAAACAAGTAAAACATGAAAGTAAGAAATGAAAAATAGTAAAAACAAAAAACAAAAGAGATAAATATTCCCTTCTATATTGACAAGTTACCAGCAGTGCCGTTCAAACATACAAAAAGTGCAAAAACAACACACAGTGCCTGACTGTGTGTTTGTTTACCTCCTTTTTTCACTTATTCCTGACATGTTGACTAAACTTACTTCTTCACCTAAAATGGCTCTTCAGCAATCCTTACTTGTAAAGTTACCCTAAGCAACTTCTCCTATTTGTATGAATACTGAGAAACATCGCTCATACAACTGCCTTATATATTAACACATAAAGGTTCCATGGCTCATGTCTGCATTTAAATCTGTATCTTTATATTTCCAGAACTCACCTTATGTTGCTACATATTAATGTGACCCAAAAGTTGTTCAAGGTATTTCGCCTCGCTCTTGTTGCCACATTAAAGGCCCCAGTGTGGTGAAAATGAATCACTAAATGTCCAATAAAGCTCCACCGTTACTTCATCCTTTAAACAATTTCCAAAATTGCCTGCTAGTTCATCTTATTCAAGCCTCCATTGCACTTTGCTTGTATAGTTACCCTAAAACACCACCTAGTGTTGTTTGTTGGTATATACCTACACAAGTTGCAATGGTTTAACATGTTATATCATCCAAATAAACTTCCAAAAGGAAATTTTATGAGTGTGTGTGTGTGGGGGGGATGGAGGCCATGCCCAACCATATGCAAAATGACCTGGTCTATGAGGCCATGCTGTTGTATATATATGAATTAGTGAACATTTTTCCTAAAATAGTAATAAAAATATATATAATATTATAAATAAAAAGTAAAGGAACACAGTGATTTACCTCGTGAGGCTTTTGAGCTTCAGTATACAAGAAATAGAATAAATTTCATTCAAGCCTGGATGACAACAGGCTCTAGTTTGGAGTTGCCATAACAACTCCCTTTTCTCCAACAATAAAGAAGTTGGACTGCCCCTCAAGTCACAAATTTGATCGTCTATGGCTTTAAATTTAAAGGAATGCTGTGGGAAACTTTCCACATGTCTGGCCAATGAGTTTTCCTTTTTTAACGTTCTAATACTGTATAAGTGTTCATAGATTCTCTCCCTCAGTTTCCTGTCCGTTTTGCCTATATAAAAGGCAAGACAGGTATTAAACTGAGCAAGACAGACCACTCCCTTTGAATTACAGTCAAACTTCTTGTTGATTTTATAACTGACATCTCTAATTGTAAAATTTTGGCCAGCATCTACCTGTGGACAATATGAACACATGTTACATTTCCACATTCCATTTCTACTCATTGTATTTAAAGGTTTCCAGCTTCTTTGTAGTATACTTTTTAAATTGGCACCTCTTCTAAAGGTGACCCTGGGTACATCTCTCCATATAGAGGACAGGCAATAGTCAGATTTTACTAGTTCCCAATTTTTATAAATAATAGATCTAATTCCATATCCATCCACACTGAAAGTAGTTATGAAATTTGATGAATGAGTATCCCTCTCCACATTAATGCCAAGTATGAATTAATGCTAGAAAAGCATCTATCATATTCATATTTGTACTGGTTAAAGTCCAAGTCACCTTTTATTTTTTCATCCAACACAGTAATTTCTTTTATTAGGATATGGGCTGCCAATTGGTAGTGTTTAATCATAATATCCAATAGTTCAAGTCCATGTTTGTTAAACAAACTGAGAAGATCTTTGTGAAACAAAGAATTCTCAATAAGACCGGTGGGGTATTGCCACAATCTGAGATCCTTCGGCACAATTCCTTTGTTGACACACTCTTTGAAGTATGTTATTTCTATTTGCATTTTTTTTATATTTCATAAGCTTCAAATCAAAATTCTTTAAACAATCTACCAAACTTGATGGCCCCTCCTCTATTGTGGCATTAGTTGTTACCGGGGATGGACCACTCCCTTCTTGTAAGTTTGGTACTTCGTTAAGCCAATTTTTCAGTTCAGGCCACAAAGGTCCTGAAGAGCCTTCAATACTGGTTAGTGGACTTGGACGTTCATCCTGGACCACCAAATTTATAGAATTCAGTCCCGTCAGTGTTGGGTGTATGCTCACTTCCAATAATGTGTCTGATGAATTGCTGAAGTTGTTCCTTGGGGTAAGCTCGTTGTTGGGTGGTTGGACTAATGTTTCCCCAGTTAAACAGTCCATCCTGACCGTCAATGCTTCTATTTGTTTCGATAAACACCTGACCAGCATTGTTAACGCTCCTAGTCCTTCCTCCTCAGGTGAGGACGGCAGTGCAACAATGTCAGGGCTGTGTTCCATGTCCCAATACCAAAACAAACTGATAAGGAATCCAAACACAAAAAACAAATTAGAAAAAGAACTGAGACAAATGAACACGCCCTCACTGCACCACTTCTGTTAAAACAATTCAAATGGTTTTGATATCCACCTTCAATGGACCAAGCAAAACATCAAAGTTTTAAAAGGTAAAGCCTTCAGTTTTAATTTCCGCGTTCCGTCCTGCTCCTAGCAGGACTTCTTCAGACAAACAACAAGAATCAACAAATTTCCACTTTTTAAAATAAAATCACGTTTCAATTACAGTTGAAATCACATTTCAATTAAAATGCTTAGTTCCCTGTAATGGGATTTAAAAAGGCCAACCCCCCCCAAGAATAAAAGACACAGCACATTTTATACTTTCAATAGTATTTGACTTTGTAAACAAGTAAAACATGAAAGTAAGAAATTAAAAATAGTAAAAACAAAAAACAAAAGAGATAAATATTCCCTTCTATATTGACAAGTTACCAGCAGTGCCGTTCAAACATACAAAAAGTGCAAAAACAACACACAGTGCCTGACTGTGTGTTTGTTTACCTCCTTTTTTCACTTATTCCTGACATGTTGACTAAACTTACTTCTTCACCTAAAATGGCTCTTCAGCAATCCTTACTTGTAAAGTTACCCTAAGCAACTTCTCCTATTTGTATGAATACTGAGAAACATCGCTCATACAACTGCCTTATATATTAACACATAAAGGTTCCATGGCTCATGTCTGCATTTAAATCTGTATCTTTATATTTCCAGAACTTACCTTGGCACCTCTTCTAAAGGTGACCCTGGGTACGTCTCTCCATATAGAGGACAGGCAATAGTCAGATTTTACTAGTTCCCAATTTTTATAAATAATAGACCTAATTCCATATCCATCCACACTGAAAGTAGTTATGAAATTTGATGAATGAGTATCCCCCTCCACATTAATGCTAGGTTGAACCTCAATAGAATAACTGTAGAGGCTATCTGCTCCTACTGAGCCACCAAAAATAGTTTGGTAAACCCCTCTTGTTCTCTTTTCTTTCACTTCACTTATAAGGTCTAATACTAAGGTGGATGGATAACCTCTCTTAACAAACATATCTTCCAACCTACTACACTCCATGTTGAAGTCCACGTCAGTGGTCACCATACGGGCTGCCCTGACCAGTTGACCCTTAACCACTGATCATTTCTGGAGAGATGTACCCAGGGTCACCTTTAGAAGAGATGCCAATTTAAAAAGTATACTACAAAGAAGCTGGAAACCTTTAAATCCAATGAGTAGAAATGGAATGTGGAAATGTAACATGTTCATATTGCCCATAGGTAGATGCTGGCCAAAATTTTACAATTAGAGATGTCAGTTATAAAATCTACAAGAAGTTTGACTGTAATTCAAAGGGAGTGGTCTATCTCGCTCAGTGTAATATCTGTCCTGCCTTTTACATAGGCAAAACGGACACGAAACTGAGGGAGAGAATCTATGAGCACTTATACAGTATTAGAACGTTAAAAAAGGAAAATGCATTGGCCAGACATGTGGAAAGTTTCCCACAGCATTCCTTTAAGTTTAAAACCATAGACGATCAAATTTGTGACTTGAGGGGCGGTCCAACTTCTTTATTGTTGGAGAAAAGGGAGTTGTTATGGCAACTCCAAACTAGAGCCTGTTGTCATCCGGGCTTGAATGAAATTTATTCTATTTCTTGTATACTGAAGCTCAAAAGCCTCACGAGGTAAATCACTGTGTTCCTTTACTTTTTATTTCTAATATTATATATATTTTTTATTACTATTTTAGGAAAAATGTTCACTAATTCATATATATACAACAGCATGGCCTCATAGACCAGGTCATTTTGCATATGGTTGGGCATGGCCTCCTTCCCCTCCCCCACTCCCTCCCTCTCACTCATAAAATTTCCTTTTAGAAGTTTATTTGGGTGATATAACATGTTAAACCATTGCAACTTGTGTAGGTATATACCAACAAACAACACTAGGTGGTGTTTTAGGGTAACTACAAAAGCAAAGAGCAATGGAGGCTTGAATAAGATGAACTAGCAGACAATTTTGGAAATTGTTTAAAGGATGGAGTAACAGTGGAGCTTTATTGGACATTTAGTGATTCATTTCCACCACACTGGGGCCTTTAATGTGGCAACAAGAGCGAGGCGAAATACCTTGAACAACTTTGGGTCACATTAATATGTAGCAACATAAGGTGAGTTCTGGAAATATAAAGATACAGATTTAAATGCAGACATGAGCCATGGAACCTTTATGTATTAGTATATAAGGCAGTTGTATGAGCGATGTTTCTCAGTATTCATACACATAGGAGAAGTTGTTTAGGGTAACTTTACAAGTAAGGATTGCTGAAGAGCCATTTTAGGTGAAGAAGTAAGTTTAGTCAACATGTCAGGAATAAGTAAAAAAAGGAGGTAAACAAACACACAGTCAGGCACTGTGTGTTGTTTTTGCACTTTTTGTATGTTTGAACGGCACTGCTGGTAACTTGTCAATATAGAAGGGAATATTTATCTCTTTTGTTTTATGTTTTTACTATTTTTCATTTCTTACTTTCATGTTTTACTTGTTTACAAAGTCAAATACTATTGAAAGTATAAAATGTGCTGTGTCTTTTATTCTTGGGGGGGTGGCCTTTTTAAATCCCATTACAGGGTACTAAGCATTTTAATTGAAATGTGATTTCAACTGTAATTGAAACGTGATTTTATTTTAAAAAGTGGAAATTTGTTGATTCTTGTTGTTTGTCTGAAGAAGTCCTGCTAGGAGCAGGACGAAAAGCGGAAATTAAAACTGAAGGCTTTACCTTTTAAAACTTTGATGTTTTGCTTGGTCCATTGAAGGTGGATATCGATACCATTTGGATTGTTTTAATAGAAGTGGTGCAGTGAGGGTGTCTCAGTTTTAATGCAGTACTGTCAGTCAGCCTTTCACTGTGTCTTTGCAGTGCAGAACCCTAGCCAAACATGGGGGAAAACATGCAAACACTATGCTAAAGTTACTCAGAAAATAACTGACCTACTAAACAAATCACATTGAGTAGGGAAATCTAATGGCACCCAGAGTCATTATGTTGCCTAGATTATCTAGTGACAGTGAAATATCTATAAAAGTGCATTTTATTTGCAACAATATACTTTAATGTTTATCGAACAGTTAATTTAGTCTTTGTTCTATTCTGTTCTCTTCAAAGATTTTTGAAAATGAAACACACACAGTTCACTAGTACTAATCAAATTACTTTTATTCATTTTAAGCTGCTGTACCTATGACGTCAATGTATATCTCACATGACTGTTTAGTGTGTACATAGTCAGATTTCAAGATGGTGCTAAGGACACCATTGCTCATCAGTCTCAGCTTATGTTAATTAGCCAACAATCCTACAAATCTTTTAGTCATGTTTTTCCATGGTGTTTACTGTTTCATCTACATTTTATACATTCAGGTTTTCACAGCAGAGCATCTTCAGTGTGAAAACAGTAATTTTGCAGACGTGAAATGCCCCATTATCACCATTAACCAATAAGTAACTGACCATTTTGCAATTGCACTTCAAAAGGAGTAATAGTACAAGTAGTTAAAATCTGCCATTTATAGCCATACAATACATCAAGCTTCCATATTGTTATTTGCTATTTCATCTAATAAAATATGTATTAGTTTTGATCCTGAATAATAATATAGATATACACAATTATGTGGATTCATAAAGAAACTCGGACATTTATTGTAAAGGCAGTAAAAATGCCCTGTTTTTGCAATGTGGAGATTTGTGATTCAGATACACATAAGCATTAATGAGTAAAAACCACATTATCAACTAATTAATGTGTTTCTAAACAGCTAACTATTATGAGTGCAGCGTCCAAATCAACACTTTCCTACAGTAGTTAAAGGAAAACTCCACATTAGAACTCAAAAAGCATGTCTTTTCATTTTATCTTTGATTTCTTAGCTATTATAATGCCTCAAAATCACTCCAAGTGCTTCTTTTACAATTTTATTGTGTTCCCCTCAAAATGGTGGATGATGGGGGCCTGCCTTGGTAATGTGATCTTGTTTTTTTGCTTTCATTCCTTCTTCCTAAAATGCATTTCAAGTCCTATTTATATGAGTCATGCTAGACATAAGGAAGTGATGTTGTTTTCTCATGCCATTCAGATAGAATGGCAAGACTGTGAAGCACCTAACACATCTTCATTAATAGAGATACTTCTATATTTGCCTGACTGAGCTTTATTTATTTGTCTTGTCAGAGCTTGGTCTATGCTATAAATAACTGTTAGCTACTTCCAGCAAAAGAAAGTAGGCAAATAGGAGGCTTTTGTAAAGGGATTCTTTTGTAGTTCTAAAAGAATTGACAGACTTTTCCCCACACTCTCATGCTGAGGTGTGAAAAACTCACTGCAGTAAATGATTCTTGCTGTATCATGTACAGGTGAGAAGTATTAGGACTCCAAAGTAAATCTGTCTGCTACTTCTCAATGCCTACAGTGGGAAGTCTGTCTCTCTGTCTCTCTATCTCTCTGTCTCTCTATCTCTCTGTCTCTCTGTCTCTCTGTCTCTCTGTCTCTTGCATGATGCAGAGTTAAATATTTCATATTTATTTATACTTTGGTAACAAGGAAAGTGAACTGGTCACAGGACCCTTTTCAGCCTCAACTCGTGCTACATTGGCAGACATAATAACAAGTAATAAATGCACTTAGGAATTCAAAGAAAAAAAATACTGACATTTATTTATCAATCATTTGTTTACTGGAAAAGTCCGACTTGGAACAAAGCCAATTTTAAAAGAGGCCTGGGGAGAAACACGCCTGACACATGTCTTTGTACTGTACTGTGGGAGTAAAATGGAGCACTTGGAGAAAACCCACCCTAATGCATGGAGAACATGCAGACTCTGCACAGAAGGCACCCCAGCCAAGAATCAAATCAGACAACCTCGTGCTGTGAGGTGACAGAACAACTGCTGCACCACTGTGTCGATAAAGCCATAAAAATATTGACAAAGATGACATGCGCAACACATAGCCTTCCAATGTGTGACAGTAAATAAGTAGAACATTTACTAGAACATGTACATTAATAATGCTTATCTCTACTATGTTAACTTTTTTATAAATAACAAATTGTATGCACCCATATTGTACACACGCGTGCGCGCACGTACACGCACACACATATATATATATATATATATATATATAAGTGTGTGTGTGTGTGTTTTAAATATATATACATATATATATATATATATATATATATATATATATATATATATATATATATATATAGTGTGTGTGTGTATAATGGAGAAGTAGATTATAGGCCTGTGTGTACTTTATGTCCTTTAAATAAAAACAAATTAAAATGTAAATTTTGTGTAACTGTATATGTGTATCTACATTTAAACATGCGCACACACACACACACACACACACACACACACACACACACACACACACACACACACACACACACACACACATATGTGGGTGGGTGTGCCTAAAAATGTTTATAGCATATAGACAACAGGGGCAAGTATGGTATATGTGGTGCTTGTGTATGTTTTACTGTGTGATTGTGTGTGGGAGAGGATGAGATTGACTAAGGGGGTGGTGCCTGTGCTAACACGATGTGGCCAGTACTTTTAAAGGAAAACTCTGCCCCTTCCCATCCAATTGTACTCACATGCACATGCATCCATTCACTCACACACACACACACACACACACACACACACACACACACACACACACACATATCCACCCACAAACACACACACACACACACACACACACACACACACACACACACACACACACACACCTACCCAACTTATCCCCTACAAACTCCTGTACCCATATCTCCCAGGTATACACACTCTCACACTTACAATGAGACATGCAGCCCTTCATATACACTTATGTACTTATTTCCTAGCATTACCTGACAACTAAACTCCCCAGCACTTACCTCTATATTGGAGAATGAACACACCCCAGGATTGAGCAAACTTCTGTGCAAGAATAGCTTATTCTTGCATGGAAGGGACAATTCCCATGCAGCATGGCAGTATGCCATGCATTTTCATGAAGGTGTACTGCCATGCTGTAATACGGACATAGTTCTGTGTACGAGCGCAGGGGGTGTGTCTGAGACTAGTGCTGTCACAATACACATGCCCCCTGCACTCCATAATTGCTGTATTGCAATGTAAATGTAGAGAGAGTGTCAGCGGACACCTGTAACACTAAACTTCACAAGAAATCTGGACAAAGCCATAAAAACAACGAGACAAATAGGGACAAATGTGTGATATTGCTCTCAGAAACTTATAAAGTTGATAGAATGACAGGCTTGACATTAGCTTGACTTGTCTAAAGGGTATGAAGTGTAAAACACAAATGTCTGACATTATTTACTAAGTGCAGTCTTTAATACTTTGCCACTAATCTGCTAGAAAGCCACAGTTGTATGACAAATTGACCAAAAATATAAGGCAAAAATCTGGACATTCTGTGAAGATCTGTACAGTTGAGGGGTATGGCGGACACTGTTAGTGTCCATGGAGCATACCTCTTAAATGCAAAACCTGTGATGTCATCACCGTTTGAAAAGCATATCCCCCCACAGATAATGTTGCAGAAAGCAATGTGCATACCCCTACATTACCAAAATAAAAAACAACAGTTTAATTTTTTTTCAATCCAGAATAAAGTTTAAGTGTAGCTGAGCGGGTGTGCACACCACACAGCTCTGCTCAGCCTAGCTTACACATCATAAGGAGCTAAATAGGAATATACTTCAAAGTATGGCAATGTGGGAAGAGTGAAGTGGTTAGAGTGTTCTCTTTGCAAGTCGGTGTTTCTGATTCAATCCCCAGTGAAGCCAGTTAGCAGATTACATGTGAAAGCAGTACATGATTGATTATTTTAATAATTAGGTAGTAAATAACATATATTTGTTAACCAGAGTAGTGTAGTATGTCCAGATGTGAGGTGTCAGTGTAATAAAGTTGTGAAACCCCCATATAAACACAAGTGACCCATATAGCATAGTCACACAATAATAAATGTAATAAAAGCACATAAAGGGATGTCAGGGAAGGTAAACAAAATTATAATATGTCAGGAATGAGGAATCAATCCCATACAGCTGATAGTCTATAAAATAAAACATAAGCAATGCTAAGCATTGTAAAGCTATGATTATCGGGTGTAAGCATTACTTAAATATGAATGCTAAGCAATATGTAGCCCAGCTAAGTGGATTTGCCCATTGGTAAGCTGTGCTGTTAAGTACTGCCAACCTTAGCTAAGCAGGTTTGCCCGTAGCTTAGCTCAGCATATTCAAAACTGTCCAATCACGGCAAAGGGCAGGAAATCAGCCGTACTTAAACCTCAGAAGAGGGAATACAGCTCATAACTGGTTGTAGCTCCCCACTGTAGGCAGTATGGCAGGTGTTAGAGAGGGCATGCACTTTTGGGTGCAATTCTGGGGCATACAGGAGTCCAAGGTCATAGTAGGACTCCTTGTTAAAAAACATGATGTGAGACTGCTGCAAGACCACTACCAGGGCTACCAATACAAAGCGGAGGCCTGGGAAAGTCTCCTCTGTGATCTCATCAGTGCCACTGGCATCCCTTGGACTGGTGAGCTGGTCCGGCACCACTATGCCGATTTGAAGTGGAGGAAAAGGGAGCTCTTGGACCAGTGGGTCCAAGAAGCATGGCAGAGGGGGGATGTCCCTGGCATGTGTAAGTATTCATATTAATAACTGTTTACAAAAGTCCAGCCTGTGTATGTGATGGATAGGTATGCATAAATGTTTCTCTGTCTTGTTTAGAGCTCCAGCTGAGCAAGCTGTGAACCAGGAAGCCCATGCAAGCAGGTTGCAAAGGCTGCATCGTGAGGCTTGTGAGCAACAATCTAGCTTGTAGTATTCATACCAAATAAATATAAAGGAGTAGAATGTCACCTGGCAGTATTAAAAAAGGTATGGTTTGTACTGAATAAACTAGACAATATTACAGTAATAATATCATACAGGTTATATATAAATAAAACTGTAACTGCCTGTCAGTAAAATTCAAAATCCTGGACTGGTTGTGTTTACTCTGGTATGGTATGAATTGAAATGTGTACAGGTTATGCATAGCAACTATAGCTCTGAAAGCATTAAACAGTCAAGTCATCATCATCATCATCCCCTTTTTCCCATTTACATGGGGTCGGGGTATCGTATTAACTGTCGCCAACTCTCTCGATTCAGTGCCACTCTCCTGCCTTCTTCAACACTCATGCCTGACTGTCACAGATCTTCTTTCACACAATCCATCCACCTCTTTGCTGGATGCCCTCGCTTCCTCTTACCTTCTTCCTGTCTGTCCCAAATCTTCTTCACCAGATTGTCTTCTGCTTTTCTACACATGTGCCCAAACCACCATAATCTGTTCACTTTGATCTTTTCTGCAATTGGAGATACTTTGGCTTCTGCTCTTATGTCCTCATTTCTTCGCCTGTCCCAGTGTGCATCCTACCACCTTTCACAGGCACTTCATTTCCATCACCTCTAGCTTCTTCAACTGTTCTGCGTTTACTGACCAGATTTCTGTACCATACAGTAGTACTGGTCGCACCACTGTCTTGTACACCTTACTTTTCAGCTTCTTTGGCATTCTTCTGTCATATACTACACCTGATACTCTATGCCAGTTGGCTGCAGCCCCTCTGATTCTAGCTTTGACCTCTTCATTCAGACTACCCTTCTCCTCAATCACCCCTCCCAGATACTTGAAGCTGTTTACCTGTTCCACTATCTTCCCATCTATCTCTATTCTCAGCTTCTTCTGATTTCCCCAATCTGCTGTCATTACCACTGTCTTATCTGTGCTTAGTTTCATCCCATGTGCCTTCAGATTTGCATTCCATTCTCCTATCCTTTGCTGAAGTTCTAGATCAGAGTCTGCCTGTACTGCCACATCGTCTGCATACAGCAGCTTTGTTGCTCTGACCCCTCCAACCTGTTTGCTGATGTAGTCCATTACCAGTATGAACAGCAGTGGGCTCAGAGCTGAACCGTGGTGTAGACCCACTCCCACTGGGAACCCCTCAGTGAGGCCAAACACTGTTCGTACTTGAGTCAATGGGTCCTTGTACATAGCTTGTACTAATTCTACCAATGTTTCTGGGACTTCAAACCACCGCAGTACTGCCCAGATCAGCTTTCTTGGGACCTTGTCATATGCTTTCTCCAAGTCTAGGAAAGCCCATTTTGACTCTCTCCTCTTCTCTAGTTTCTTCTCAAGTATCTGTCTCAATGCAAACATCGGGTCAATTGTGCTGCATCCTGATCTGAATCCGAACTGTTCATCTCCCATCTTACATTCTGCTATTCTGTGTATCCGTATATCAATCACCCTCTCCAGAACTTTCATGCAATGTGGTAGGAGTTTGATGCCTCTGTACTGTCCACAGTTGTGGATGTCCCCTTTGTTCTTGTACACTGGCACAAGTATACTTATTCTCCAGTCATCTGGGATACGCCTTTCCCTCCACACTGCAATTAGTACCCTCAGGAGCCATTTCTCCCCTAGCTCACCCAGCATCTTTATCATATCTGCTGTGACCTCATTTGAGCCTGCTGCTTTCCCTGACTTCATTTTCCTTAGTGCTGCTCTTACTTCTAAGCTGTGCTCCTCTTCTACTCTCATTGTAGGCTGTTTCTGGGGCAGTACCGCTTCTGTGGGGTTTTCTTCATTCAGAAGCTGCTGGAAATACTCTTTCCATCTGCCTTTGATGTCCTGTGGGCTGGTAAGCAGGTTGTTGCTGGAATCCCTTATGAAGGGTGTCTGACTATATTCTTTATCTTTCTGTCTTTGCCTTGCAACCTGGTATAGTTTCTTTGCGCCCCTTACTGTGTCACTTTCCAGAAGCTGATAGAGTGCCTCTGATTCCCTATTCTTTGCTATTGCAACTTCTTTCTTAGTTTCTTTGTTAGCCAACCAGTAGTTCTTCCTAGCTTGGTTAGTCTTTTCAATCTCCCACTTCTTCCTGCACTCCTTCTTTCTTTTGATTACTTCCTGCACTTCTGCATTCCACCACCAGCTTTCCTTATGTACCTTATTTCCATACCTGGCTCAGCCACATATCTTTTCTGTAGTCCTAACACATGCTGTTTTTAGGCGCTGCCACTCTTCTTCAACTCCACCTATTTCCTCCTCTTCTTGGGGTGCTAGAGCCCTGAGTAATTCCTTGAACTGCTGTACTTTCTCTCCAGTTAACTTCCAGGTCTTCAGCCTGGTCTCTGTTGACCTTAGAGCCATCTCTGACCACTGCTTGCAGCTAATTGTGGCAGCTAATTGTGGCAACTACTGGTTTATGCTGTGAACAAACTGTTTCACTGGGGATGACTGCAATCATGGATTCTACCCCAGTGCCTTTTCCTTACTAGGAGGAAGTCTACCTGAGTTGCATGTTGGCTACTCTTGTATGTGATCTTGTGACTGTCTCTCTTTCTGAACCATGTGTTGGCTACTATCAAGCCATTTGTCAGACAGAAGTCTAGAATGGCTTCTCCTTCTTTATTCCTATTGTCCATCCATGTGGAACCAGGCAGTCCTCATATCCTGTTCTGTCTGTCCCGATATGTGCATTAGTCACCCATTATCATCACTTTATCTAGTAGGTCCTGCAACTGCTGTCTGAATGCACTCTTTTCCTCGCTATCACAACCCTGCTGTGGGGCATAGGCTGAGATTATGAATACTGTCCTATCATTACAGTGGAGTCTGATTGCCATGTGTCTGTCATTAATTCTGATGATATCCCTCACTGACTTCTGAAGCCTCTGTCTCACCACAATTCCTACACCATTTCTAGCCTGTCCACCACCTGAGTAGTAGAGTCTGAATCCCAAGCCAAGTGGCTTTGTTGCACTGCCCTTCCATCTCATCTCTTGGATACATAGGATGTCCAGCCTCCTCCGTATCATCATGTCATCCACTTCTAAGCTGCGTCCTGTCAGTGAACCTACATTAAGCGTAGCAATTCTCAGTTCATGTTTGGCAGGTTGGTTGGTTTTATGTCCAGCTTTCACTCAACAGAGCTATCCCAGGTAACCCAGGCTGGGCAACTAGACACCGGCCAGCCAGTAGCCTATTGACTCAGGGCTGCTGGGCTTTTTTATGGCGGGCACACACTGGCCAATAGGGGCACATATACCCCTCCCACCATTAGCATGGGTCCCTGGCGTGGGTCAGAGAGTAGGCCGGGTCCTCAACCCACTTATTACCAGTAACTACCCATGCCCATTTTTTTTGGTGACAATCAACATGACCGAGTCACCTAGAGCTATATTTTACACCGTTGAGTGGCTAGCCCTGCCACGGTGCGCAGTTTGTGATCCGTGTTCTCCTAATAGTCAAGTCTCATCTGACAAAGTTAGTGCCTCTGTAAAACATGCGATTAACTGATATGAAATGTTTCACACACTAAGATCTGATATCTGAATAGTAATGTTGTAACCACTGTTTTCCACACTGTGCTATGTCAAAAGCTATGTATAAGAATGCATGTATAAGAATGTTGTAATTACAATAACAAAGAGAGAATGAGACAGAAATCATTCAAGAGAAAAACAGCAGTTTTGCAATAGCTCCTTCTGATGAAACACAAACTTGTCATACTTTTAGCAGAAACAGCCATGGTTTGAATCCCGGGAGTGGTAGTAAGCTGTAGGCATAATTTCAATTAGGATTTTGTGAATATGTGTAGAAATAGTCAGGTAGTATCAACATAAATTCCCTCCACAGGTCTTCCAAGTAAGAGAAGATATAAAGTATAAGAAGGCTGTAGTTATGCTGTGTCCAATACCCATGGTCCACAACCCCAAGGCTGCAAATGACAGCAAGATAAGTACATACAACAAGTGGTCTCCCCCAAGAAATGTTCAAAAGTGTCATGCTGTCGCAGCTACTGGTCCCTGCTGCCAGCAACCAGACTGACCGAAAGAAATCAAGGTAGAGTATGGCAGTAGCGCGCACACACACACACACACACACACACACACACACACACACACACACACACACACACACACACACACACACACACACACACATAGTATGAGTGCACATATATAACCCTGACTGTGTGAATATGGGTAGAAACAATAAGGTAGTATTAACAGACATTCTCCCTACAGGTCTTCCAGGTAAGAGAAGGTATAAAGAAGGTATAAGAAGGCTGTAATTATACACTGTGTACAAACATATCACTGCCCAACCCAATCCCATAGGTTGTTGTAATAATATCTTTAGAGTAATGATTAAAGCAATGATCATTAAAGCTGTGACCACTGCAAGAATCTACAATTGTTAATTGATATCTCTCTCCCCCACCTTATCTTCACCAATAATCTAAACACATAAATGAATGGGTATGATGTTCATCGTGCATACAGCTGCAGGCTCCATGTGGTCCGGTTCTCAGCGAGATGCCTATGCAGTCCCTGACGACCGACGACACCTCTTTGACGGGGCCTTCTGTAACCGAGACCGCAGGTACCTCGGCCCATACCCAGACTACTACTACCGAAGCCATGGTGAGTGTTGAGCCTCCTAGTGTGGACAGATCCACATCCACCCATGGGGTCTTTAGACCCTCTTCTTCCTTTTCTATTAAGGCCTTCACTAAGTCCAAATCAGCCAGGCATCCCAGGAGGCCTGCTGCACAGGGCCCATCTCCAGGCCCCATGCCTAAAAAACAGATGCTTCAAATGGCTGAGGATTTAATTACCCTTATCAGGGGTTCCCAAGCCCCTCCCCCTCCAGACAAGAGACCCAGGGTTGAGGAAGATTCTCCCTCTTCTGATCAGGGCTCCATTTTTTCAGAACATTCTGATGTAGAGGAACACTCGTACTCCCCTTTTGAAGACTCTGATGCAGAGCAGTCCATTCCTTCTGTATCCCTCCTGAGGATTTTTCCTTTGGGGAAACCTTACACACATTGAGGGAACACTTCCATTGGGAAGGCCAAGGCTTTTCTGAATCCAAGAAAAGACTTAGAGAATTTCTTTTGTTACCTCAACATAGACCTCTGGCGATACCCCCTGTACTGGACATTCTTGATGATGTTTATTCGGAGGCTTGCCTTAGTCCGGATTCCCTGCCTCCTGCCCCAGTCAAGCCTGACAGGTACTACAGAGTCCCTAACTCTCACCAATTTCTTTGCAAAAGCCATCATGCTGACCCTGAAACCATTTCTCAAGGTCCCAAGGGAGTTAAGGCTTCTACTGCTAAGAACCCACTACCATCCGAAAGAGAGTCAAGATCCTTGGAAAGGTGGGGAAAAAAGGTGTATTCCTCGGCCACCCTAGCCATGAGAGCCTTAAACTGTCAGTTTCATATGCTTAAATATCAGAAGTTTCTGTTATCACAATTAAGAAATAAAATGTCTCAACCTGAACAACCAGATTTGAAGGAGTTTCAGGATATGATGCATAGTGCAGAACAAGTGGGTAAACACACCTTACAATGTGGATATGATGCCCTAGAGGCCTCAAGTACAGCTGCAGTTACAGGATCTGTCATTCGTAGACATGCATGGCTTAGGGAACAAAACTTGCCTGATCATGTGAAAGCTAAGCTATTAGATGCTCCTTTACAAAAGGATGTGCTATTTGGTACTAATGCTGAGGAGATATTACGAAAAATGGAAGAAAAAGCCAAATCTATGCAAACTGTCAGAAAGCCTTTTTACAGGTTCAACCTCCACGTTTTAGCAGAAATTGGCCTTCAAAAAACTGGTCCTTTCCATCCACTGACAAGCCCCAAAGAGGTAGATGGCGCTCGAGGGGCAGAAGACAATCACAGGGATCATACAGAGGCAGGCAATGGCAAACTCCAGCACCAAGAGGTGGCGAAGAAAGTGCACAACAATACAGAAAACAAACCCAATGACTTTCTACTTTCCATGCTAAGCAAGTCTCAGCTAGCAGCACCCTTGGGAGGAAAGCTAGCATTATTTTCAAGAAATTGGCATATTGTCACAACAGACAAATGGATCCTGGACGTTATAAACCGAGGCTATAGATTTCATTTCCACACTATTCCAAAAATAAGAGGCATGCCAAACCTGCCACACAATCAAAGGGCAGAGGCACAACTACAAATTTCAAAGCTCGTAGCCATGAAAGCTATTCAAGAGGTACCTATTCACGAACAAGGTCATGGTTTTTATTCCAGACTATTTCTGGTACCAAGGAAAGGAACCGACTGGAGACCCATTTTGGATTTATCCATCCTAAACACATTCTTGCTCGTAACAAAATTCAAGATGCTCACATTACAGCAGCTTCTTCCCATACTGGGCAAGGCGTTTTGGCTGGTAACATTGGACCTCAAGGAGGCATACCTGTATGTCCCAATCAGACAAAGTTGCAGAAGATACCTCAGATTTCTTGCAGGTTCAATCCACTATCAATTCTCTGCATTGCCCTTTGGCTTATCTGCTGCACCCAGAGTATTCACGAAATGCCTGGCATCAGTAATTGCCTACTGCAGACTTCAAGGGATACAAATTACCCTTATTTGGACGATTGCCTGATCCAAGTGGACAGCAAGCACATACTTCTAGAACATCTGGCTTATGCAACACGGTTACTGAATTCTCTGGGATACACAATCAACAAAGAGAAATCCAGGCTAACACCATCTCAGAAAATAACTTTCCTGGGTGCCAACTTGGATACAAACACCCAGGTGGCCTATCTTACACCAGAAAAACAGGGGCAACTAACTCAGTACTTCAAAATACTAACAAATTGTACCAGGCTTACTGCAAGGAAAATCCTGCAGGCTCTAGGTTTCATGGCATCTTGCATTCTTTTTATCCCATGTGCAAAGTTGCATATGAGGAAACTACAATGGTACCTAAAAAACTTATGGTCTCAACACAGCCACAGTTTGGAAACAGTAATACCAATAATTCCATGCTTACAAAAGGAATTTCTATGGTGGGCCCAAGCATGTAACACAGGTCTCCCATTCTGCAAGCCTCACAGAATTCAACACGGATCCACCCTTATTTTCTCACCCACTCTTAAGACAGTTCCTCAGAGGGGCTAAGAATATAAGACCACCAAGGAAACAACCAGTGCCAGCTTGGGATCTTAATTACATTCTAGAAAAATTAACCTTGCCTCCTTTTGAACCAGCTGCTTCAACAGATTTGCAATATTTGTCCTGGAAAACAGCTCTCCTTCTGGCCATTACCTCAGCTCATAGGGTTTCGGAACTACAAGCTCTCATGGCGGTGCAGCCCTTTCTCATCTTCCATCAGGACAGTGAAGTGGTATCCAGGTTAGCTTTAAATCAAGCCATACATTTACCTACCTTTTATCCCAATCCTCAAAACAAGGGGGAAAGGCTGCTACACTCCTTAGACATCCATAGGCAGCTACGTTACTATCTGGACAGAACAAAGTCTTTCAGGAAATCAGAACAACGTTTTGTGTCCTATGCTGTAGGAACTCAAGGGAAACCATTTACCAAACAGACTATTTCTAAATGGATAGGCCACTGCATAAGTTTTTGTTACTCCTATCATGGAAAAGCTGTCCCTACAGGCATCAGATCCCACTCCACCAGAGCCACAGCTACCTCTACAGCCTTCCTCAGAGGAGTTCCTACCAAAGATATTTTGGAGGCAGCCACTTGGAGTTCTGTGCATACCTTCACAAAACACTACCACCTGCCTTTATATTCCAAATCTAGGCCTCCATTTAGAAATAGTCTGTTTGGTAGCTGCATATGAATGTCTAAGGAGTGTAGCAGCCTTTCCCCCTTGTTTTGAGGATTGGGATAAAAGGTAGATAAATGTATGGCTTGATTTAAAGCTACCCTGGATACCACTTTAGGCATAAAAGATGGGTTGGTTCTAAGGGAAACCCTGTCCTGATGGAAGATGAGAAAGGGCTGTACTGCCATGAGGGCTTGTAGTTCCGAAACCCTACGAGCTGAGGGAATGGCCAGAAGGAGAGCTGTTTTCCAGGACAAATATTGCAAATCTGTTGAAGCAGCTGGTTCAAAAGGAGGCAAGGTTAATTTTTCTAGAATGTAATTAAGATCCCAAGCTGGCACTGGTTGTTTCCTTGGTGGTCTTATATTCTTAGCCCCTCTGAGGAACTGTCTTAAGGGTGAGAAAATAAGGGTGGATCCGTGTTGAATTCTGCAGAAATGGCTGAGGCATGGATTTTAATGGAGGAGAATGAAAGTCCACTGTTCAGCAGCTCAGCTAGATACTGTAGTATCTGAGGCAAATTCAGTTTTTTAGGGTCCTGGCCTTTTTTTCTCATTCCAGTGGCAAAAACGTTTCCATTTCGCGGAGTAAGCCTTTCTAGTAGATGGCCTTCTGGCCTCCAAAATGACATCCTGCACCTCTTTGGGGAGTAGGTTCTGTTGTGGTGTTAAGGAATCTTCCATGCTGCGAGATTGAGTGTTTTCAGCTGACTTTGGAGAGCTTTGAAAATTGTGCTGAGTCAGCAGAAGAGGCATTAGAGGTAGGGGCCAGGGAGGAGTATGTGTTAGGCTCCTCAGGATTGGGTACCAGTGTTGTCTTGGCCAGTCTGAAAATGTTGAGATGTATTCCAGTTAATGTTCCCATTCTACAGATGTTGAGATGTATTCCAGTTAATGCTCCCGTTCTACAGATGTTGAGATGTATTCCAGTTAATGTTCCCCATTCAAATACTATCACTGGTGGCCTGTTGCTATCAATGTAACCTGCATGCCAGTGTAATACCCACTGTGGTTCCCTATATGCATGTGTTCTGTTTGCTGTGCAAATGTTCCAAATCTGTTGTTTTGGGTTAATGGGAATACTCATGCATGCTATTATAACTAATCCTGGAATGTGTTTACCATTGCTAACCAACATATGTTCAAAAATGCAACACCATAGCACATCTGGGAAGGCCGATCCCAGAGGATCTGCCTCTCCCACCTCATCTGGCCATGGCACTGGGCCCCAGCACATTTGTGAACCAGCCTGGGACCTCCTCATCTGCTGGTCCTGCGCCACCTTTGGGTAGAACTACCTCAGGGGATGGGGCTTGTCCCCCCCTGGAGGCAGGCATGAACAGGATCCTGTCACCCAAAGCCAGGTCCGGGGTCTGGTGCATAGCGAGCTCCTCAAGGAATTGGGAGATCTGCTACACCAGCTTGAGGGCCATGTGGTGCATTTAGAGGATCAGCCTGCCCTTCCTTCTCAGCCCCCAGCACAGCCACCTTCAGGGCCATAAAGGTGAAGTGGTGACTGCCCATGGGTGGGGACTTCAGTCCCACTGCATCCATTTGGGGGCTTGTGGGCTTCCGATTACCAAACACCCCTCCCTTTCCAAGATGTTTACTCACCAAATATGTCATATACCACCCCGTATGCTGTCTTGTCTGTGTTGTCTTGTCTGTCTTCCTACCCAGCCTACCTCCCCAAATATACCTACTGTCCTTCCTCAACATCCCACTCTCACCTTAAAAAAAAAAAGGGAAATCTGTTCCCAAAAAAAAATATTGCCACATACATAGCTGTCCATTTAGCACACGTGTCCACTGGACACATGTAATCTGGTCTAATTGGCTTCACAACACATTATTGTTGTCCTCACCCCTCTATCAGGGGTTTGAGTGTCCAAATTTACCTCCAAATTCAGTATATATGCACAGCTGTTGCTGTAGAAGAAATGGACAGCAATAGACCTTCCCTACGCCCATCCTGCACATCCCTAGCTATCTTTCATATTGTTTTTTCCCTCTTCGTGCCCCAGTTTTCACCAGTTTCCTATCACTCCTTTTTTCTTTTCTGTTAAAGAAATTAGCACTGGGGTATGCGGGAGTAAGCAGTAGTAAGTGGGACTAAGCCTGTTTGCACAGTGCTAAGCAATGCCCACACAGATTAAGCACTTTTAAGGCTGTCTGTCAGCATAGTTAACTGGAAGTTAGCATTGCTTACTGCCATGCAAAGCCATGCAAACCCACTTACAACTGCTTAAAAGTGCCTTAATCACTCTGTATCCAGCAGCCCATGTTCTGCCCAGAAACAAAATAATAAGCCCTTGGATGTCTTGAATACAGAACCTTGCATACCTTCGCTACAACAATTTAACACTAAGCAATCTGAGCTCTAGATGTGTCTAATGTTTTTTCAAGCATATAATTCAGCAGACTCAGGGAAAAGGTTGATGCATACATATATATATATGTATATGTATATATATATATATATATATATATATATGTGTGTGTGTGTGTGTGTGTGTGTGTGTGTGTGTGTGTATATATATATATATATATATATATATATATATATATATAAACATTAATACATAATATATGTAATATGTAATACTTCCACCAAACATGGCACACTCATACAATACGCAGATGACTCAACCATCATCTGCTCAGCCCAGTCCCTACCCAAACGACAAAAAGTCAAACAGGAAGCCTTTTCCTCTGTTGAAACTTAGTTATCTGATGCCCAATTAATACTCAGCCCAAACAAACCTAAACTACTCATCTTCCAACCCACCAAACATACTCAAAATAACTCTCACTTTAACTTCACAGCAAAAGGCAACACCACTATATACCCAACTGAACACACCAAATTGCTAGGTGTGGAAATAGACAATAAACTAAAATTTGACATTCACATATCCATGACCATAAAAAAGTCCACAAAAAACTCAGAGCATTATACAGAAATGAGCAACTTCTCACCAAAGCAGCAAAGATTTCAATAGCAAATTCCCACCTTATCTCCACCTTACTTTATGCCTCTCCAATATATACCAACCTAAGGCAATGTGATCTAAACAAGCTAGAGACTTGCTACAACAAAATCGCCAAATTCGGCACAGGGGCATCCTACCATAGTCACCACTGTCTCTCACTTGCTGAACTGAGCTGGTTTGAACTCCCTCACCTCCTTCAGTGGTATCAACTCTCACTCGCCCACAAACTAGTAAACCATCCACTAAATGTCCCATCCTTCCAGAATCTACTCCAACCCTATCGCTCCACCAGACCACTAAGATCCAGCAACAAAAATCACTTGCAGATCACTAAAGCCAATAACTCTGCTGGTGAAGCACTATTCTCTTGCACCATAGCCAAATTATGGAACTCCCTCCCACCCACAATTACCTCTATACCATCATACACCCACTTCAAAACTTTACTAAAAGCGCACCTAAAAACATGCTGGCTATGCCCTTGCAACTCCCACTTATCACCCACCCCATCCAACCACTACTTTTCTTTCCACTCCACTAACTACCTTGATTATAGCAAGCTCAGATGCTCATAAGCCTAGTACTTATTATACAGCGGGAATTTCTTATTGTAACACCACTTCCTGTCTCCTCACACTAGACTTACCTTTGCCTCTATCTTCCATCTTCCCTCCCTTCTGTATGGTGCTCCCCTCCTCACTAATTTATCTTCCACACTTACCTCCAAACTGGAACAATGCTACAACAAAATCTCAAGATTTGCCACAAATGCCAAATCCTCCTCTCATTACTGCACCTCCCTCCTCTCCCTAAACTGGCTTGAACTATCCAATCACCTAGACTTTCTCCAAATCACAACAGCCCACAAATTATTCTTCCACCCCACAAACTGCCCTGCTCTTTCAAACATTCTACAGCCTTATTCCCCCCTTAGATCTTCTCACCGAAACCTAATCACCATACAAAAACCTAAGCGCCCAGCAGGTCAACTACTCCTATCCTTTTCCCTAGCCAAAAAATGGAATGCTCTGCCCTACATACTTAGGTTCTACACCAACCTTAACATCTTCAAAAACCATCTTCATTCTTACCTCCATCAAAACTGGAAATGCAATTGCACTCTCAAGCCCATACCTCTCAAGTTATCCTCCCATTTCTCTCCTGGCTAACCTCATTTTCCTACCTAACCTCCTTAAATATCTCTACTTAGATTCCTAATTAGTACATCCTGATTTCAAACCATAAGCCAATATTTCCTCTTGAACTATTGAAATTGTTACTTGATATTCATTTATTGATAACTGTTATTTGAAATACAATTGGCTCTGAATTTTTTTATGTAATTTTCTATGTCATTTCTTTTTGTAATTTTTTATTGTAATTAAACTTCTGGAGCTTTTCTCACCGGGCCTCCACTGAAAACGGGCCCACAAGCCCAGTGGACCTCCCCAGTAATCAAACAGTAATAAACAAATAAATAAATAAATAAATTTTGTTAATGTCTGTTATGTACTTCACAGATAAAGATTCTATTTGTCTACTGATGTACTATGTTCTTCATCTGCAAATATGTTGTAATTGCTATGTAAATTGTTAATCGCTATGTAACCAATGTAACTACTGTCTGTTTTAACTGTGGAGCTTTTTCCCCAGGCCTCCACTGAAAATGGACCTACGTCCAGTCGGACACTCCCGTTCAACAAATATAAATAAATAAATAAATGTAGAGCTATACATATAAAATATACACGTATATGATATATATGTGTAATATATATATATATATATATATATATATATATATATATATATATATATAAGTAAATATATAAATATCTCAGTATGTACATAAAACAAATGTTATCAATATATATAAATATATACATGTATCTGAATATAGATTTGAAAAAAAATATATATATATATATATATATATATATATATTGTGTGTGTGTGTGTGTGTGTGTGTATATATATATATATATATATATATATATATATATATATATATACAGGTATATGTATATATTTATCTATATTGATAAAATTTGTTTTATGTACATACTGAGATATTTATATATATGTAAATATATGCATGTAGCAGAATATAAGATGAGGCTATATAGGATGAATGTTTTGAAAGACAGAAATCTGAAAATGAAAAGTATTCCATTACAACATGACAGCAGTCCTCAATGACATGTCCAAAAAACCTAGTAGTCTACAGTTAATATCAACATATCAGATCAATATTCAATAGGAGATACATAAAAACATATAGCTCAAACACCAAGAACAAGATAAGTCAGTACTCAGAGTCCCAGCTTTGCATGCAGGGGTATATGGTTCGAGTACTACAATCTGTAATCTACTTTTACTTAGAAAACCACTGTTAAAGTACTAACGTAGTCATACAATATGTGTTAAACTACTCAGCACTGTAGGTGGTGTAACATGCAAGTGTGACTGCATATAACCTGGGATACTATCCATGTATAAAACAAACACAAAGAAAAAAGATTGTGGTTCTACCCATGTATACCCAGGTGTCCCATACAGTGTAGTCACACCCCATGCTACTGTAATGACAACACATAGAAGCATGTTATGTACAAGAAATGAAATACACTTATTAAAGATGTCATTACCCTGCTATTTTATCAGACTGGAATGTGATCACTGGTTACCAGGGCTGAGCTATGCTGAGCAGGTTTCAGAATTGCTTAAATGTAAATGCTAAGCAGATTTGCGCAGTGTAAGTGAAGCCTACATGATGTAAGCACCTATCCGTTTAATCGTAAGTTAGCACCACTTAACATCGAGCAAACCCACGCAAACACGCTTAAAGCTGCTTTAATCACTCTGTAACCAGCAGTCCTTGTTCTGCCTAGCAACCAAATAAACAGACCTTGCAGGTCTTGAACACAGGGCCCCCACACCATAGTTAAAGCAATTTACCATTAAGCCACCTCAGCTAAAGGGCTTTAGGATGCTTTCTCAAACATACCCTTCTTTATAGCCAGTTTAGAATAGGGAAGAGACACTGTGGAATTAGGAAGGATTTATATCTATAAATATATATATCTGAAAAGAAACATACATAGAGAGAAAGATCGATATGTGTGGAGATCCATATGTGTGTATAACAATATATAGATATATTACCAATAAATGCTGAGGTGTGTGTATATATATATATATATATATATATATGTGTGTGTGTGTATATATATATATATATATATATATATATATATATATATATATATATATATATATATATATATATATATATATATATATATTAATATATATATACAAATATACACACATACACACACACATATATATATATATATATATATATATAATGTATATATATATATATATATATATATATATATATATATATATAGAAACAATATATATATATATTAATATATACAAATATACACACACACATATATATATATATATATATATATATATGTGTGTGTATATATATATATATATATATATATATATATATATATATATATATATATATATGTAGATGTATATATGCATACATGTCCTAAAATGCCCATACAAACATATGCTACTGATAGACCACCCATAATTGGGGCAGCATGCACAGTTGGATACAAAAGGAGTCATGACACTCAGATCTGCCCCCCACCCCACAGTCCAAATAAATAAGTGAACAGTACACTGTTACAAAATCATGATAGGCCATACACAATGGCCAGATATAAAACAACCTTTTAGCAAAACAACTAAAATGTCTGAACATAGCAAAGAAAAATAGAACCAGTTAGTAAGTCACACATGTTTATTATACTCTAATGTCTTGGCCAAAGCCTTCAAGGAGTAAAACATTACAAGAAATAGATGCCATAATCACAAGAAGCAATTAACACTTAATTACATATTTAAAAACACAGCCTCCAATTACACTCCTCATTTAACCCCCTATGGGATAAAGTATCACATTTAATATTAATACATTGAGTCTGTACACAATTGTCCTTTTATGAATGTTTCACCAAACTGAGGAACAGACTTTTTCAAAAACAGTACCTTGCAACCCACTACTGTCCCCATGGTGAGATTTGTTCAAATGTATGGCTATAGAACTGTCATATTTCTTATCAGTAATATGCCTCACATGTTCTAACAGCCTAGTTTTAAAACATGTGTTACTCTCCCCCACATAATATATGTTACAAGGGCATCTAAGAGCATCTCTATACATCATCCTTTTGAATGTACAGACATCAACATGTTTTCCTGCCTTTCACTTCAGCAGGAATGACAGCACTAAATAATTATAGACCAGTTAACCTCCTACTGTATAACATCTGGACAAAGCCTGACATAACTGATGGACAGAGGCCCAAATACATGGCCATACTTGAAATATTACTGTTATACACTAAGTAAGTTACTGGTGTTTCAGGGTTTGTTGTAACATATCTTTTCTGAGGGATATAAAGTCAGAAAAACAAATGGATCTTACCATTTACAGAATGCAATCACCAGAGTATGCTACTGATTTGCCAAAGACAACACCTGTCTGAGGAACAGACTAAACATAACAGGCAACCTGTGGCCATTATGTGGATGGCCCTACAGTTGAGAGCTATGCAGAGAGAGAACTTTGTCAGACTGAAACCCATGCATAAGTAGCATGTGCAGACAAACCATGTTAAACTAGCAGTATTCCAAACATATAACGGCAATACTCACATTTTGCCCCTAAGTCTTGAACCTTCTCCACCATTTAGTTGGCTTGTCTTCACAAGTCTTGCTGTAAGAGGTAGTAGCTCACACAACTCCAGGATGTCTTCCTCACAAGTAAGGGGAAGGGCCAACGCCCACATGGAGCACTCAATTATAGGAGTGTGTTGCCATGACATTGGTTATTGTAAGAACTACACAGCTGCTCTGCATGCAATTAGCAAGTGGAGAACACCAATAAGTGTACAGGGCATCACGTGGTCATGAGCATCGCCTACAAAAGCCATGCTGCCACCTATTCAAACCAGCTCTATCCCTGCAGTGTAGAGAGAGAGAGCAAAAACAAAACATAAACTGGAAAAGAGAAGTAAAAAAAGGTAAGTGGAACATGTAAGCATGTAATTGAATGTAGTACTTGGTCTGTAATAATGGGAAATGTGATTTGGAGGAATACATGTCCCAACAAGACTTGCTGTACTAATGTCCTGCTGTACAGCTGCTATGGCCATAGCATCTAGGCCTCTCTGCAGTGGGACATCACAGCCATACCTCTCAACTGTACAGATCTTCACAGAATGTCCAGATTTTTCCATCATAGTTTTTTGTCTATTCCTCCTGAAATCTGTACCTTTCTCTCAAATAGCTCAAGTAATGAAAAGCACTTGAGTTTAAGACTCTACATCCTTAAGAATATTCACGGTAATGCAAAATATATCATTCTACAAACTTCCCATGTTTGTAACAGGAATATTTAAAGCCTGTCCCTATTTATCCCCCATCATTTTAAGCTTTGTCCAGATGTGATGCTCTAAGAGATTGTGAGGTAGGATCACAGCTCAGGAGCCTGACTGACTCTGGGAAAGGACAGCTCATATATGACAACCACTGGGGTGTCTGCCAAACAGTTGGGACTGTGCCACTGCTAGGCCAGTTAATGAGATGTTGTCTATATCCATATGTTACCTGTGAATATGAGTATGACACATTTGTCTTGTAAAGCTAGGAGACCTATATAGGGCATGTGCATAGTAAAGTACTGTTGCAGATGTGTGCTGAACTGCATGTGATATATTGAATGAATAACATTCAACTGTGCAGTGTTCTGCTGGACAATAAGCACATTTGAAACTGATATCTGTAGTCACATACACATATACCTGTGTTATGTCAGCCAAACCATTGGCAGGTCTGTGACCAATGACATTGTAACATAATAGCCTACTTATGACTGTTGGGCATCTTCCAGGTTATCACAGTAATGTCAAAGCCTACTGTGCAATCAACGTACTAATGTATGGTGCAACTATATTAATACAGTATCAATACTGATGTCCCTTTTGTAACCCATTTATGTGTGCCATTGTCCAGGCGTACTGCTATAAAAGGTTGAGAAGTATGATTGAGCAGCAAGACTGTAAATACAGTGTGCCATACTAACATAGAACAGAAATGTATACCAGGTATCCCCTGAGCACATGTATGTATGCATATGTTCAGCTGGAAGACACAAAACTCATCACATGGGTTTCAAGCAGTCAGGTATATAGGTTGTGCATGTTGCACATGTGTGTAATATCAGTGTCAGTACATACAACAGACATAAATGTGTACAGCTACTGGTTGTTGCATCACCCTGACACTGATATAGGTTCTAGAGTAGGCATGATTATCAGGAAGCAATCGAAGAAGTGTCCAACTGTGTTATGACCCTCTGTCCATGCCTACCGCTACCAGCTATATCAACACCTATATAGAGTGGCTATCACAAGTGTACATACCCCTGTTGGAATGCCAGGTTTGGGTGCTGTATGACAATCAGACCACAGAAGATCATTTCATAATGTTTCTTATCTTGAATGTGACCCCTAACCTGTACCATTCCATTGAAAAACAATCAAAGGTGTTTCTAGGAAGGTGAGCAACTATTGCCGAGTGAAGATATGCCATGATGTTAGAGTCCAAACCAAGACAAATGAATGCTGTAACCATCTCAAGAGGTGCATACACAACATATCAGTTTAAGGGTGTGCACAGTCATTCAGCTGGCTTATTGTACTGATTATTATTTCCATATGTTTTCACAGACCATATTGTCATGTTTTCAATTGAATTATATAGGTTATAGATCACATTAAAAGTGGGAATTGTTTTGAAATGAGTTATTGTGGTGTCATGTTCCAATTGCACAAATACCAGGTATTGTAACATGGGTATGTACCCTTTACAGCCACTGTAGCTGTATGGACTGGGCAGTACCTGACCTGTATAACCAGCCTCCACCAAGGTAGAGTAACCCCTTTGGTGGACAGCAGCAATACACAAACCACATAATAGGTTGCAAGTCCACCTCTATCTGAGCAATCATGTAAGTTCACAGGTGACTTCCTGTAAGGATGACTATGACTACAAATCAGACATATCCACACCACCAAGAACAATTGCAACAGTGTCTCCACATATGTTGTCAGTCTCAAAGGAAGCAACACAATTCACCCTGTACTGAGGGTAAAGAACACCTCATACACACATGCCATGGATATTGGTAACCTGCATCAGGCAGGTTAGGTAGGAACATTGCCACCCTGTCCACCCCAGTTGTACAGGGGGATATGCACATCAACCACACTCCTCCCCTCAGCAATGGTTAGCATGTACAGATTGCATACTGATGGCAACAACAGCATATCTCCATGGGGAATAATAACATCACTGTCTGCCTCCTACATTCACATATGGATATTCCATACACATCTCTACAGAGGACTGTACAATGGTTAACCTTCTGTATGTGAGGCAAATGCTATTACCACACTATATAAAATAATGGCAATGGGAGGTGGTCACCAGCCGTGTATAGTACACACATCAAAATGGTATAAGCCACACAAGATATAATCCTCACACACACACACAAATAGTTGCCAGCATTAGAACTCCTGCCTATCTAGGTATTTCTGCCATAGTGGTACGCAGTTATCAGACGCACCACAGAGCTTACACCTTTCCACCTCTTCCAAAGGTACTTATAAGGTGGATAACATCAACAGGACTACTAAATTGGAGTGAGGGGAAGTGTAAAGGGTAGTACACAGGTCAAAAATGGTGTAACCCACACACTACATGATTCTCACACAAACATATCCAAACAGTTGTCAGCAGGGTAATTAGAACCCCTGCCTTTCTATTTATTGTTATTATATTGTTATTATAGTGCTATGCATTTATCAGACTTGCCACAGAGTTTATACATTTCCACCTAGTCCAAAGGTACTTCTAAGGTGGATGACATCAACAGGACTACTAGACTAGGGTGAGGGGAAGTATGAAGGGTAGTACATAAGTCATAAATGGTATAAGACTGACAGCACATGATTCACACACACACATACACACACACACACACACACACACACACACACACACACACACACACACACACACACACACACACACACACACCAATATCTAGTTATGTCTACTACAGTGTTACACAGTTACCGCATGTGCTACAAAGCTTACTGAGCATTCACATGACCAAAGCTGCTGATAACTGCACCGCTGAAGTAAAGTAGTACAGGTGGCAGAAAGTCTGCCTTCTGTTCCACCCTTACATCATGCTAGTTCTTTCTGTCTTGCACTTCAAATAGCATTATGGCTTGGCACTTCACCAGTTTATTGTATCAAGAAGTGTGGCACATCTGAGAGCTGTCAGAAGTACTCATTCATCACAGAAGTAGCCCCAGTACTTATTAGTTATGTCCACCCCTCCTGGCATGTTTGAAGTTTAGTTTTCTGTGCTTTCACCCATTAACCTGGTGCACTTGTCCATTCTGAGGCAATGTTACAACTGCCTCATGTACACAGACAACTCACCCCTCTAAACTCCAAACACTCAGACCTGTGAGAGTTACCCATATATCACCCAATGTGGACATATGCACTCTCCAGCAAAGACTGGACTAACAGGTCAAGAGGATAAGATCAACACCTGCACCACACCATGTGGAATACATAGCTCACCATGACACCCACTTTAACAGCCATGACATACAGTGAAAAGCCACACACCCACCTTCACAGAGACACTCAATGGACATTTAGCCAAACAGCACAGTCCAGTAAGACAGACACCAACTCAGACACTACAACATGGCACATGCCAAGGGACACATATTTAGCCTACACAGTGTGCCCCTCAACCTAAGCTCCTAAGGCTAACCACCTTGCAAAATACAGTGATCATGGGTAACTCAATACTGAAGCACACATATATCCCCCTCACTAAGTTGAATATGGAGCAGGTAATAGCCAAATATCTATCACATGCCAGCATGCAACACATGACACAGCCAGTCATGGCACTCCACAACAACTACAAGTATCACTCTGTATCCATGTAGGTGTGAATGACTTGGGACGCACCTCCCTGGACTACATGACAAGAGACATGGTTGAACTCTCTGATTATATGGTCCAGGCAAGTGTGACTGTAGCCCTGAGCAGTGTATTGCCATCACCCAGAATGATGCTGCTGTACCATCAACAGATGATTGAGTCCAACATTGGCTTATGTGTTTTGTGTCATTCTCAGGGGATCCAGTACCTCTCTGCTTGGGATGACATGATTGACAGAACCCAATGACTTGTCACAGATGTCCTACATCTGTCAGTGCTGGGTTTCTAGGTACTGGCTAAGTGTCTTGCCACCCCTATGATGCCTTATTAGGCAGTGTTCCTAATGTAATTACCACCATAACAGCTAGACATGTATGCAATCTGAGGGTCATGCTGCTCAACAGTAGACATCTAACTGTCAGGATGCAGTCACTCAAAGCACTCAGAGTGGAGGACACGTGTTTGCTGTAATGGAGAGGTGGTTCACATCAGCAGACAGCAGCCCTGCAGTATCAGGCTATGATACATTCCACAGTTGTCAGCCCCCAAACATGGACCACACCACACCTCCACAGGTGGGGTTGTCGCCATTATGGCTAGGATCACCTACAGACTAGTATCCCAGCATAATGCATTGGAGATACGTCTGGTACAACTGCCTTGGGGTAATAGTGCAATCCAGACCATAGCTTGCTATTGGTCCACATCTATGTCCCTAGACTGTCAATGCACATTCCTCAACACCCTGCCATCTATGATGGTCCAATGCAACACTGACATATGAGACTTCAACTACCCCTCCATCACCTGGAGAAAATAGCCAAGCGCCAGTACAGTTGCCCAGCACTTCTGGGATTCATCATTTCCAGTGCCCTGGACCAGCTCATACTGACCCCCAGTAGAGGATGCAACAACCTTGACCTGTGCTGACTACTTAAATATGAGACTGTTGCTCATCCACAGTTGTCAGTCTCTGCATGGTGAGATCCACACAGGCTGTAATCAATATGGAACTCAACATGTCAGCCACACCCCCCACAAAGGTAACCACCTTGCAAAACCTGTCCAAAGCTGACTTTGCAGCCATGAAAACAGGGATCAATGACTTCACTACACTCATGGTAATGGGAAATAGCTGCATGACTGTGGAATCATACACATATGCACTGTACAAGCAGGTACATGAATGCATGATACTAGCCAGAACCAACAGAACCCAGACAGTGTCTTCCAAACACTGGGAGACAGTGTGATGGTCCCCTGCCATTACTAAAGTGTACATCAGAAGGAGGACACTGTTGCAGAGAAAGGTGGTGTCCCATGGCTGTTGAACTCTCTTAGCCTCAAACACAGCTTTAGATCCCTCATGGAATCCCCTACAGGCATCTATGATGGCAGACATGCAACAGACACTGACTTCAATCACAACAGCATTTGATAGTTACATCAACAACCTCCACAGCATTAGACACAAGTGCTGTGAGTTACTGCACAATGCTTATACCTATCCTGAGACAACAGATATTGGCCACAGTCTTGGCAACACATTCAATACCAGCTTTACCCCTCTCTCCTCCTGCAGGTAAAGTGCTGAGTGAATGAATACTCACATGCTGTATCCTGTTTCTGTTCTAGGCATTTGTGTGTTGAGAATGTGGCCCTGCAGCAAGACCAAGGGGTATGGTAGTATGGTAACATATCCACTATGTCTTAGGCAGGGTACATCTGTATTTGCAGGGAATTCCCCAGTCTGTAAAGCAGTGATTGCATATGCCTCACAGTTTATGGGCTGAGGGTTGTACATAGGTAAATGTACGTGTGGTACGTGTTGTGATTTGGACACACAACCAATTGCTAATAACCACAGCCACAGGGGATATTCATAAACAAAACACACTGAGATTACTACACACACACACACACACACACACACACACACTTGCCAGTACTGAGATCCATAGGTTCATTGCTTCATAGGTGTGTAGTAGTTGAAGGGGCCTGAAGGCTCTACAAGGCTATCCCAAGGGAATACCCTGGCATCAGGCCACGTGACAATAGTCCCTAGTTTGGTTCAGGAGTATAGTCACTGGAATGGTCCCCAGGGGTGGGTGTTGTATTCCCCATTCACTCATCCAGATTTTTATTGTGGGTGGCCAGTGATGTGCACTGCTTCATATGTATGTGATTTATATTCCATAACATGGACAGTGTCTGGGTTGTGCACATGTCCCACATGTATGTTCTTTGAAGTGTGAAAGTGTGCTTGAGGTCTCTGGGGCACGTTGTGTGGACAGATTGTTATCTTCAGAAGTAGCATTCCTGACCTAGTTTGGTGAGACATGGCTGTGTAACTGAGGTAGTGATTGCAACTACATAGAAAGTATTACACGGAGATTCATTGGAGTTATTGGAGTCTCTCCTTACAGGGCATGTGTATAAGGCATGGTATTCCCTTTGTAGGGTATGTTTGCAGACTCTACAGGTGTTGCAGGTGTCCAGTGGGGAACATGGCAAAAGGGCCATTGTACACATTGATTGGGCTACTGAAAGGATGGAACAGGGTGCCATGTCCTTTTACTTGCTAGATAACACACAGTCAGGAGACGTAACACATCAAAGTACATTCTGATATCAGTGGCACTGTTGTGGTCAACAGGCAGCTGGATGTCAACCTATGTTCCCCATTCTGTTATAATAACATCACTGTTCAGTGGGCTACCACCAATGCATTACTTCATGTGAGCCATGGTGTTCCCAAAGGTAATGACGGCACATCTCTTGGCATTGAGGTAATGTCCAGGGTTCTGACAACAGTCATAGGTGTCAAGTGGCTTGTGGGCATGATGTCAACATCACATGGATTGGGAATGCTACCACCCACCTTACTATTGTATGCAAACATTATCAGCCAGGGTGCCTTTGTGTTCTCCTGCACCTCAGAAGGGTAGATCCCAAACATGATAGGACATGGGTCTGTACCTTGTGTGACACCGGTCATGTGTGGTCATTGGTTTGACATGGAGTCCACTGCAGTCACACCATGGGTACTATCTGTGAGGCAATTTGCAGGAGAACTATTGATATAGTGATTGCTGCCTAGCCAAGTGTGTTTGTGTATGATTCCTGGGAGGAGAGTGGTATCTGCGTATTAGAAGGGTTGCCTATATTGTTAACTAATCCATACTGTCACATAATCATTGCACATGGCACTACACATTTAGGGCTGTGGATTGTCTACACTAACCTCTACAGTGTTTGACAACTGTTGGCCTTGTAATGTGGACATTGGGACATATAATAGGTCCTCAATATAATAATTTAGCAAAATCCACCCCCAATCGATCTTGTCTCAAACACTCAGACACACACACACACACACACACACACACACACACACACACACACACACACACACACACACACAGACTTGCCAGTACTGAGTTTCAAACCCCTACCTATCTATGTATTGTTACTACAGTGTTACACATTTATTGCCCACACCACAAAGCTTATAGGACAGATGCTGTCCCAGGGTACTCCTAAGGTGAGGAACATCACCAGCCCTTGTAAATACTGGCAATGGGTGATGAAGTGGGTGAGAGATTTCATAAAATAGTTTTTCCTACACACACACATTTACATTTGCCAGGAGTGAGGCTCAAACCTCTAACTATGTTTTCAGACCGTTATGGTTACGCATTTACCACATGCATCACTGATTTTACATGGTTTAGGGTTGCCAACAGGTACTTCTAAGGTGAATTTATATCTGCAGGACTGCTAAAGTCAGGCACTGAGAAGTGTACTGGGTGTAAATGGGGCCAGAATCTTTAAGGTACAAACATATATATATATATATATATATATATATATATATATATACACACACACACACACACACACACACACACACACACACACACACACACACACACTCTTTCCAGGAATGAGATTCAAACCCCTACCTATGTAGTTATTGCTACTACATTGCTATACACTTATCACACGCACCACAGAGGTTATAGGTACAGCAATGTCCAACCATACCTCTAAGGTGAATTACATCAGCAGCAGTGTTAAAGAAGGGATAAGGGAAGTGTAGTGAGTGTGAATGGCTTCAACATCAGGTTTCTACAAAGGCACACACACTCTCCCACACAAACACACATTTTCTCAGTTGGCAGAACCGGGATTAGAACTCCTACTTAATTATCTTGTTACACTCTAGCATTACACAGTTATTGTAAGTGCCATGGAGCTTATATGTTGGAGAATTCTCCAAAGGTATCTTTGAAGGTGAGTAACATCAATAGCAATGCTTAAGGAGGGGTAAGGGAACTCTCCAAATGTATCTTTGAAGGTAAGTGACATCAGCAGCAGTGTTTAAGGAGGGGTAAAGGAAGTGTAGTGAGTGTGAATGGCCACAAAATCATGTCTCTACAAAGACACACACTCTCTCACACAAACACTCACATTTTCGCAGTTGCCAGGACAAGGATTTGAACTTCTGCCTAACTAGTTTTCTACACTATTATATTACACAGTTATTGCAAGCGTCACAGAGCTGCAAGCTGCCCAAAGGATTATTTCAGGGTGACTGACATCAGCAGGAGTGCTAAAGTAGGGCAATGGGAAGTGTAATGAGTGTGAATGACCTCAAACACATTCATCTAGAAACACACACACACACACACACACACACACACACACACACACACACACACACACACACACACACACACACTCACACACAACTTTACATTTGACAGGACTGAGATTACAACTGCTACAGTGATACTTATTTGTACTATAGTGTTACACTGTTATCACAAGCACCACTGAGACTATAGAGCTGAGGGCTAACCAAAGGAATTTCTACAGTGAATGACATCAGCACATCATGTGATATAGGCAAATGGGATGTGTACTGGGTGGGAAAGTCCTCATAATGGGATTCTCTCTGTCTCTGTCTGTCTCTCTCTTCCCCAAGTCTCTGTGTGTGTATGTTTGACATATTATATTATGTTGGCCTTAGATATGTGTGAGTATTCCTATCCAATGTGTGTGTGTGTGTGTTCAATGGTGTACAATTTGGTGTGTGTGCACAGATATCTGTGAATAACTGATATATGTAGTCCACTGTGTTGTCAGACATGGGCCTCATTTCTCTAAGTGTAGGAGCATGCCTAGTATGACCTTCTATATTGAGTGTGTGCATCCATTCCAGGGAGAGTTGGACTCCAGTTCAGGGTTTTGTGTGCTATAGCTACACCTAGCAACCTGTTTCTGCAGCATATCTGTAGATAGGTTGCCAATATGGAGACACAATGGGCATAACATACATGGGATACTGTAACTATTGCTGTCTGTGCTGCTTGTGTAACATGGTTAGTTGTAGCACAGATTTTCTGACATATGTACTGTTTTTCACTATGATGTATCATGTCATCAACTACTGGCAGTTATCATTCTTTGCTCACAGTTGTTTATCAGGGAAATACAATATGAATGAAGCTGAGACCAATATTCTAAGGTATCTAAACTACACATTATGGCACACTCATGCCATTGTGGAGGGGTAGCTACAGACAATAGCCTGGTGGTTCTGTGTAAATGTTCCAGTACCTTGTTAGTATGCTGGCTGGGGATCCCCTTCTTCTCTTTTCTCAACTTAACAGAATGGCCACATCCTGCTGGGGCCGTACCTCTCAGCTGTACAAATGCACCCAGGTTATCCAGAGGCAGGACTCATATATCAGGTCAGTTTACCTTCACATTGTGGTTTACAAGCAGTTTTGTGGCTATTCATTCATGGGTTTGCAGTCAGGGGGTAGTATGGGCGGACATTTGAGTTTCAGACATCACACACTCCATGGCATCCATGCTTCTACACCCCTGCCCCCATCTGTTATTCTCTCCTCTTCCTAACATTATGAAAGCAATATCTCAGAGGTATCCTTATAGTTGGGCCTTTATCCCAGTAATATTTATGGCCTAATCCATAGTTCTTGCAGTAGGACATGGGGAGACATGCTACTGGCATTTGTCAACATGGCCTGGCATTTGTTTTCTGTTTACTGTGTTAGGTTGTTAATTAGGACCCCCTTACATTCTGTACAGCTAGGGACACACTTGCATGGACACCTACTCAGCATGCAGCATCATGTATGTATTCCCATACAGAGATGGGTTCATGCTGTACTCATTCCTTACAGCAAGGATATGACCTGTGGTAAACCTGTGGCTGATGGTGGGGTGAGCTGGGTACATGTGTAATATGGAAGCTACTGGCACCTGCCTCACAGATATACCTCAGACATTCCCCTTATGCTGGCTTGTGTGTGAACATGGGCAGCCTGTCATTACTTTATAACTGTGCCTTTTGTGGTATGTGTTTGATTGGCCAGACTACCACTATTCCATACTAGAGGGACAACTAATGTATTGCTAACTTCTATGTATAATTCAAAGTTGTGTGCAGTTGACCATTATTTTATATGCACTCTTTGTAGGTTACTTCCACCTATGTACTGTTTCTATGTATTGGCCCATGTTCATGGCGTGCCCAGCTTTCCAACGATGACAGATACTGACATCTGGACAGTGAGTATGTACAACTGCTGACATGGGTGTAGCTGAGGAGCAGTGTGGTTAGTACTGCAGTTGTTGGAACATGGCCCTGTCGATCACTGTACTGTACCTAGGCCACTGGGACACAACCATCCAGGCCCACATGCTGACCACTTCCAGGCAATATTAAACACATAACAAACTTACCACACTGATCCCTGCATATTGTACACATGCAACAATGTAGATTGGGACAGCTCTGGCAATCTGTGCTCCAGTGATATTACTCCTCAAACTTGCATGTTACTGCATTTCTACATGAGATTGTGGGGGGTGCACATCTGAAGACTTTAAACATTTGCAGTGACTGTACTGGTTTTGGTTACTCTGCTGGCTTTCATTTCATATTGTATTGTGACCTATCATGCAGAAAGGAGGCATATCAGTAGACTACACGTTAGATTTTAATGGCATAAATTTCAGTTTCAGACTTCTTACCCTTCAGAACTAACATACAACTGCCAGACCTATTGTGGTATGTCTGTGTAGGTCTGGAGGGAGGCTGTTCACCCTTGCCATCATTTGGGGGCCTTAGCCTGGCCTTTCTTTATGGTCATCTACACCTGTCCTGCTGGGTGAGGCTGGTGGTGGGTATGTGACCCTCATTGACATCCATGTGTGTGACCTACTGACACCCACAGTTCTTTGGGCCATCACATGTACTGCAGTGGGGGTTGTCACCTTGTGTAGTGCTGCCTAGTATGTTGACACCAGTATTTGTTATGGATTTCCTGCTGACCCATATAGCTGTCAGCTGTCTGCTGCTATCCATTTCAGCCACCCAATTCCCTGCATGCTTGCATCCATACCATACATATAACTTTCAAAACATACTACTTCATTCAGTAATTGATAGTAAGGGTGACTTACCTTGCTGCTGGCCAGTGTTGAGGACAGTGCTGGAGGGCTGACTATGTCAGACGCGCATAGTACACTTTCTATACATGGTAAAGCACAGGTAGTGTCATGTTTGACATCTCTTTTACTGTATCTGCGAGTTGAAGAGAGGTATCGGTCCCTGGGTCCCTACAGTGTCAATGTGTGCACTATGCATTGCCTCTTTGCCAAGGCCTCAGCATACTGGGCACACCTCCTTCTGCCTACAGGGGGAGGGTCAAGAAGTTCCTCCTCTGAGTCCCTCTGGGCCTGTGCTGGCCTTGGCAATGGTGGGGGGCTGTGTGGCCCTGCCCTGTGCTGTTCCTGCTGCAACTGTTTCCGCAGGATCATATTGTATAGCATAGCACATACTATGAACATTTGTGTACATGTAGCTGGAGAGGGGGCTGTGTGGCTCCACCGGATATGTCAAAGCAGTGGAACTGTGACTTGAACATCCAAAACACATGCTCTACAATGATCCTGGTTTGCGCATGTGCCTCGTTATGGTGTTCTTGTTCGGGTGTGTGTACATTTCTGATGGGTGTCATCAGCCATGACTCCAGTGCATAGCCAGCATCCCCCACTAGATGGCCATTTGGGATGCCCCCCCCTGGCAAACCCCCTGATACAGCTGTGAGCAATGCCAGATGCGGGAGTTGTGATAGCTTTCAGGGCTGCCAGCACACACATTCATGATAATGCCCTGGGCATCGCACATGACCTGGCAGTTGATGGAGGGGAAGCCCTTGCAGTTTATGTAGACTCTACCCTGCTCACCAGGTGGTGCTTTGATGTGGATGTGCATGCAGTCTGTAGCACCAGCTACCTCAGGGTATTCTGCTATTTGGTGGAAGAGCTGCATACTTTTGGTGAATGCTTCACAGGTGTTGGAGAAATATATGTGCTTATTGGCATGTAGTGTCATGGCATTCAGGAACTGGTGGAGTACCCTGGATGCAGATAGGTTCATAGGTTGATACTAGGTTATCGGCCCTAGGGCCTATACAAGCCTAGCCATAACAATTCCCCTGACTATTTCTTCCCACACTATTTACTTACCTGGACCCCTGTCTAGCAGGGTGACTGACATGATCCCTGGGGTTAATTTCCTTTCTCCCATCCAATCATCAAGGTTCCTTTAGAAGAGGGCCAAAGAGGCGCTCTGCTTGACATGTATGGGCAGTCTATTCCTGAGTCTGGGGAGTCTCTGGGTCAGGAACCTATCCCTCCAGCATGTTTTGTTTATTGTGATGACAAGATTTAGATCCCTGGAGCATGTGGCTCTGTGGGATTGGGATTTCTTTAAGTGTAGCATGTCCAATAGCTCTGGGTTTGACATGGCCTTGTATGTTAAGCAGAGATCTCCTTGGAATAGACGATATGCAACAGCTGGAGTTTTTTAAGGTGGTCAGCATAGGGCATCTGCTTTAGGCCTGTGATTCGTTTATTGAGGTATTTCTGCGGCCTTTCCAGTTGTTGCAGATGTCTTGAGAGGTACATACCCAAGTGGCGTTGTATTCTATAATGGGTCTAATGAGGGATGAGTACAGTGGGACAATGCCCTCCTTTTTTCTGGATGAAAAGTTCTTAGTGATGAGGTGTGCCACATAGAAGGATTTCCTGACTGTTGTGGTGATATGGGTATTGAAGGTGAGACCACTGTCCACCTGTGTCCCTAGGTCTCTTATCACACTTTTGGTGTTTAGTGTACTGCCACCTATGTGATAATTCACAGGTACATGTTTTTTTCCCAAAGGGGATAACTATACATTTCTTGGCATTGAGCTTCAGCTCATGGCTCTGGCACCAAGCATCTGTTTCTTTAAGGCCCTTTTGTAGAGTATCCACACCATTTGGGGATTCAATAATGGCTCCCAGTTTGCAGTCATCTGTGAACTTTGTTAGCCAGAGTCCCTTAGTGCTGTTCCCTTAGTGATGCCTATGAGACCCACATGATATCCCCAGTTGATCTTTGAATGTTACCTGTGGCTAGTATTCTTAAGCCTACATATACCTTGGTATCTACTGGGATGGGTTCCCCTCTGTTGGTTTTGTGTGTGAGGTGGGGACAGCACAGCTGGACGATTTGCTGTAAAATGTCCCTGTCCACCCTATAGCGCTCCACTATCTCCAGCTCATGTAGGCCCTGGTAGATTACCCTGGGTCTGTACAGTCTTCTCCTCTTCCTCACTCTGGGTCAGTTGTCAGCAGTCTCTTCCTCACCACCTTCATTCTCTAGCACATATTGATGGAATAAAGCAGCAGTAGCCTTTAACATTTTTAGTTTATTTTGCCAGTTAAAAATCCCCCATCTGTGTACACCGGTGGTATAGAGTTTATGAGAAAAAACAGTCTGAAAGGCGTTTGCATACTTTATAGTAGTGTGCTGGGCTGCTTCATGTGTAATTGGTTGATTCTGATACATTCCACCTGCCAGCTATGCTAGTTCTCCTTGACTGCCTTCTTACTGCTGTTTCCCCTTCCCAGTTCCTCTCTGTTTAAGCCACAAGGCACGCCACTCATACCCTGCACATACCTAGTGCTGAAATGCAAACAGTGCTGCCATTTCCACTTTTTTTTTTTTTTTTGTTTGTTTGTTTGTTTAAAACCCGGTGCATGGCACGCAAATCCGTTTAGGCTATGTACACATCTGACACACCCCCTTTCTTTGTTGTATTGCTGCACCTACACGGTTAGGTACAAGCTGACACTTTGAAGAAATATGTGATTAAATATAACTCCCCTCATTTGTATTCCCCAGTGTGTAGGTCATTAGTTCCTGCAATAAAACAAACCCTTTCCCCTTGACAACCAGTGCTCCCTGGTATTGTTTACATTCTGTATGCCATTGACTATAATGGCAAAATGCAGATTTACCTTAAAATTGAGTTTTCCTATTTTTTTTTTTTTTTTATTTTCGGCATGATCCCATTTGTGCACCGCTGCCGTATGCTTAAACGGCCGAGATTGGCCAAAAAAAAGTTTAATTTTCATAATTATTAATCACTTTTTAATGCCAATGGCCTTATATTTGCATTAATGTACATAATATATGCTTTTTTACAAGCTGTCATGCCTCCGGTTTGTCAGTTGCAAAAATGTACTCCGTTATTTTCTGAATACATTTCTGCACTGACACTGTTGTAGCATGGAGATCTGGCAGCTTGGTGAATCACTAAATCTCCTTTTTTTATGATTTTCATGAGCAAATGAGGTGATTTGCATGCTGCATGGTTTTCCATACTAGAACAGTGTAGGGCCCCTCGTGCATGTGAAAACGGCACTATCCTGGATCCCTCAGTGGCCATTTTCCATGCAGGAGCTCTTACACTGTTCTTGCAAGGAAAATTAGCCTTCCTGAATCCCGGGGACAGTCTTTTGCACGTGTTCACTACTGTGAGGGGACAGGACCCAACATCTGAATCTATACATCGATTTTTTTGAATCACTTGGCTGCGTAAATGCCTTACCATAGGCAGTTCCAGAAGAGAGCAGATGGCTAATTAGCACATGCTTCTCCCCAAAATGCCTCATTAGCATGTAGTATGGCTGCAAGAAAGCCCACTGCAGTGGTGTATCATGGTAGGGCTGCCTTTGAAGTCTAAAAGATTGTGAATTTGGGTCTGGATTAAAAAAAACTAAATTTTGAAGTTAATTATCCTAATTTATACCCATCTTATAAAATTATACTTACTGGTATCTATGTATCTTCTTCTCCCGGTTAGGGGTCACCACAGCAGAACTCCGGTCCACTAATGATTGGCAGTAGATTTTTTTACAGGTGCCAGATCAACATCCAACCTTCAACAAAGGCCTACCCATTCTACTCATGTCTTTCGAATGCCACTCGACTGTGGAGAGGACATGCAGACTCCACTCAGATGGCGCTCCAGCCAAGAATCAAACAGGAGAACCACTTGCTATGAGGCAACAAAGCTACCGCTGCACCACAGCTTATTATGTATCTTCTTAGTATCAGCAATTCAACTTATACAATAACATTCTTATTCATTTCTTAAGCAGACAAACCCCCCCAAGGCCTAAAAACTACTTTTCAAATATAACCCTGGGAGAATATTTTAACAGTTGCTAGTGTTGTAGCTTAACTGTAAATTTCAGACAAAAGAAGCAAATAAATGCCCTTGTATGTATTACAATGGTGAGTCAAGTAACAAGAAATCTCATTTTTACCTCTTCCAGTCTAATGGTGCAGCAAATGGATTGGACAAATTTAGAAATGGCCATACGATAACAGGTTCTCCAGACCACAAAAAAAAAAATCCAGTGCCAGTACTGTGTGCTGTGAGTTAGCATATCAGGCCTGTCTCACTGTGTACAGTATGGTTATAGAAGGTGAGTATGCATTTATTCATTTTTATAAAAGTATGAATTTACATTTTCATTAACTTTAATTGCAGAAGTTATGCTGATGTTTTCTTCTGTAGTTTCTAGTTACTACATTGATTGCACTATATTTCTTGTGTCTTTATATAAGTGAAATTAAATCATAGCTTAAATATGGATCAGTAAATAAGAAAACTGGTGGAGTAAACGTGCATGAGATGCAAATTCTGTTCAGTCAGTGAAATTCTGTATTACTTTTACCAGTAATGAATACCCTCCAGCTAGCATAGTGTGCTAGGCAGGTGGCAGAGAGCTTTACAGTAGCTCCAGCTCTGCCTGCTTTAACAGTAATTGTCTAGTACATTTAAGTTAAAAGGAACAGTTTAATTAAATTTTTCTTCTACATTACAGAAGAATTGCGTAATGGAAAATGTCATGGATATGTGCTGCAATGTACAATCCAGGAAATTACCGATCCTATTTCAAAATTTTCTTGGATGACAGCCCAGATTTCAGAATTGTATTACCAGGTTTTCTGAAGAAAATTAGTAAAGCGTATTGGCAGTCCGATTAAAAAACAGAGTAGCCTAAATGATACAAAATACTGGCTGATACCAAATGAGGGGTATCCCCCATAGCCATTAAAACAAGAAGGACGAGGTATTCCTTACAGTAGCAGCAGAAAACTAATTTGTAAGTTACATTACTGTGCAATAAGTGTGTGTATGTATGTAATACATAATATTATGTATTAAGACTCAGAATTAGGAGCTGAAGTGTTAACAAAACAGAAAAAATGAGCAGTAAGCAAGGGACTGGCTGAGGGGTTTTCATGTGCTAGAAGCCTGCAAAAGAATGCCATCAGTTTCAGAGTTACGGAGCATGAGAATGAAACATGGGTTTAAAATATTTCCAATTAAACATCTAAATATGGGCAGCGTGAATGAGAATGGGCTCACTTTATGTTTTTTAAGGCTGCTGGAAAGAATGGATATAAGAAACCATGTTAATAATATGTTGTTGACTGCAGAAATGGCTGGCGTCTTTTTCTATCTCATGGAAGTTGCACATTCTAAGAAACCATAAACATATCTCTCAAGTGTACCTCTTAAAGTCCTCATTAAATATACTACATTCCACATTCATAGGTTCACAGCTAAGTTCTAGGCTAGCTGCCCTTGTGGGCCATTTTAAGCCTAGTCAGTTCCCCTTTTTGTACTTGAAATAACTTATCCCATTTAGTTATAGATTGGCCTTACCCATCCCATGGTAGATAATTAGATATTACTCCTAATGAGAATAACTGGAATCATACCATAGATAATTTGAGGGGACCCATGCATGTGATAAAGCATTTAAAAGCTACCCCTGCCCATTTGTAGTATAGGGTACAGTCCTGTGGTAAAATTTCTGTTTCTTACCATAGATCCACATTGCACTTGAATATGGACAGGAATGAACTTTGTTTTCTATGGATGGGGTGTCACTCAGCAGAAGACATTTCTTTCAACCTGCACCACACAACCAGGTACTGTATATTCGGGTAGTCACGGCATGTGAAAAACCACAATGCAGAACTAAGACTTTTTACACAAGTACAACACCCACAAATGAAGCCACGAGAGCTGCAGAATACCTAATTCCATGAATATTGGGATATCTTTTATCAAAATGTACGGGGGACCTCTATATTCCAAAAACATGCATCTGGAGCATTTCTCCCCGGGCCTCCGCTGAAAACAGGCTCTGCGGAACCTAGTCGGACATTCCCGGTCAACAAATGTTAAATAAAAATAAAAATAAAAAATATGTACAGATAAAGACATTAAGACAATCAAGTTCCTGCGCAAAATTGTAAAGGACTGACATACATTTGTTATTGATTTTTAACAGATACCCATGGTAAATAATTCTGAATCATGTTACCTTATATAAGAAGGAAAAAAAAACGTTTTTAACTGTCAAGCAGCTGTTAATCAGTAAGCTTCCTGATTGAAATTGTGGCAATTGCTGATTTTATGACTTACTCTTTTGTGGTCATGCAGGTTGTGGATGGGTTGTAATTTTGACTGGCAATGGGTTTGACAAGAACAGCTGTCATTCCTAAGTCAGTCAGTCATTTAACCCTTTATTTGCAATTTACTTCCTAGGAGAGCAACACCATATATAAAGGAATAACAATATTAAAAAAAGAAATATGTGTGTTGTTCATTAACTGTAAGTTCCCTTAACCCTCAAATATATTTTATTTATGTAAGTGAAAAAGCAGCATAAGTGGGAATAGCTCCACTTATACATTCAAATGTCATCCTTAATGTTAACATTTCTTTTTTCTGGTAGCTGCAGTATGAAGTTTGAGTGTTTCTCTCTGACCGTGGGCATCTTAAAGTATATTTTTCATTTAATGATATGATTCATAGCACACAACACTTGGTGAAGTGCATGATCTGCAACTCATCAGAATGAAACACTGTTTTTAAAATGGCATCTTTAACAGCACACACCTCTGAAGATGTAACCAGCATGAAATACCTTTCCACTGCTAGCACTGTACAATACATAGAACACAATCAGGATTGATGCTGGACAACTGACCACATGTAACCTCACTGTAGCAATGTGTTGTTTTATTTTGCTTTCCATTTTCAGTGGCACAAAGGATGTATTACTTATACCCATTCAGCATAATGTGCTATTTCAGACAATGTACTGATGATGATGATTGTACTAAGACAACCGTGCCTTAAGCCAAGTGCTGCTCCCTATATATGGAAAAGCTGCTCAGACTCAATGTAGATGAGTTCATGCAGTAATGGCAGGTGACCTAGATATAGTGCAGGTAACAGTAAACGTATTGGTGCAGACCGTGTGGCGATAGTTTTTGCTCTTTGTTTAGCTGTGGGGTAAATTGGACAGTGTGTGTATTTTTTAATATAGTTATTGACAAACAATCATGGAAAATAATGACAATGATAATGTATCAGTAACCTATACAGTAGTTAAAGCCACACAACACATTTAATGTTGACATGCTTTATGAATCTTGTTGATAGGCAGCACTGATGCCCCCTAGTTAGCATATGGTCCTAGGTAGGTGCTCAGAGAGCCTTACAGTAGATCCAGCTCTGCCTGATTTTAGCAGTAATTGTCTTGTACATTTAACTGAAAAGAAATAGTTTACTTATATATTTTTCTTCTACATTACAGAAAAATTGCATAACGGAAAATGTCATGGATATGTGCTGCAGTGTACAATCCAGGGAATTACAAACTATCTTTTTGAATTTTCTTAGATGACAGACAGGAGAGTGATGCCCCCATGGGGACTACTTCATTTAATTTTCCGCCATGTTATTTTTGTTGCTACTTAAATTGTACATGTTTATGTTCTACTTTGTAATGTATGCAATACTGATACAATACAGGATCACTCTGTGTCTGTGTACTTATGAGGAGCAGAAGATTATGTGGGACGCTGAGCATACCTCTCAACCTCTTAGTGCAAGAAATATATTCAAAGTCTAAATTAATAGGAGAATAAAGGCCCAAAAATAGGAACAGATTTTAAATATTGCTCTTAGAAACTTAGAAATTGCTAGAATAACATGATTAATGTTGACGTACATTTTTTTGAGGGATATGAAGTCTGAACTCAAAAGTATGTCATTATTTAATTACTTAAATCCTCAGTTATTTGCCAGAAAACCAAAGATTTTACAAGGAAGAGACCTAAAATATGAGACAAAAATGTGGACATTCTGTGAACATTTGGACGGTTGGGAAGGTATGATGCTAAGTAAAGTATCTAGACAGGGCACAGACTACTTCAATCTCTTTAATACCCATTGCAAAGTCCAAGTAAAGCTCTGTGACATATAATGCTTTAAATGAAGGTCTGCATTATAGATATTAATAATATAATTAGCCCCATTAAAAGGTCATTAGAATTTCCATTGTTATAGTTCTGGACATCCTCTCTGGACATATAGTCTGTTAAAGAAACCCATATTTCTCATGCTGAACACCTTACATTAAACCAGATGCAGAAATAACTATTTTGCATCCTCCTGCTCACAAAAAGAGTCTAAGGTAGAGAGGCCACACACACACACACACACACACACACACACACACACACACACACACACACACACACACACACACACACACACACACACAGCTGTAGACTGGTGAAACTGCAGTATAGTCTATGTAACAAGGTCCCAAGTCTTCCTCAGGATATGCAGCTCTAGGAAATATATATAGAGAGGGGTCTACTTCACATCTTATAATGCTAAATTTCAAAAGACTAAATGTTAAACCATAAACAAGCATAATCTCAACACTAATCACTTTTAAGACCTTAAAAACTTCTTACTTTCCTCTTAACACAAACTGGACAATATAAAACCAAACTAAGTGGGGGGTTATGCCCCCCAACTATGTGTACTAACTCCAGGATCCCACTACAGTGGGAAAAAGGACATATCGTTGTTACTTGCCTTACAGTACTGTACATACTGCCACTACTGCTGGGAATGCACAAAACATCCACCATATTACTTTAGATACTTCCCATAAAAATGTAAAGTGACATACCCACATTTAAAAGCACTACAACACTACTGTCTACATGACTATTGGTATTCTGATACCCTACGGACCCTGGTAATTACCGCCCCATAAGCTTAACAAGTCTAGTCTGCAAAGCTATGGAGAGGATCATAATGGAGCTCATAAACAAAGATATAGGGGACTTGCAGACATTGGACCCGACCCAGTTTGGCTTTGTCAAGGGAAGATCATGCCTTTTGAACTTGGTCGACTTCTTCGAAACAGTCACCAAGGCCATTGATTAGGGAAAGGCAGTCCATACAGCCTACCTTGACCTTGCAAAGGCTTTCGACACAATACCCCACTCGGGTATTGTAGAAAAACTACCAGCTTAAATGTAAACCCATATGTCACAAAATGGGTTGCAAACTAAGCTTAAGGACAGAACCCACAGGGTTAGAGTTGCTGGCGCTGTGTCAGACTCCAAGCGGTCACAAGTGGTGTCCCACAGGGCTCGGTCCTTAGCCCCTATTGTTTGGCATCTACTTCTCAGAAGTACAGGCCAACATGGGAGGACTTTGGCTGACAAAGTTTGCAGGCGACTGCAAACTGGGCCATAGTGGAAAGTGCATCGGACACGGATATCCTTCAGAAGGGACTCATGGAAACAGATAGCTGGTGCCAGAGCCATGGCCTGAAGTTAAACGCCAAAAATGTATAGTCATACCCTTGGGAAAAACAAGGTAACCCCAAGCTACCATATAGGTGGCAATCCACTAAGCACAGAAGAGGTTATCAGGGACCTGGGGACCCAGGTTGACAGTGGCCTTTCTTTGACACTCACATTGCTAAAGTGGTTAGAAAGACCTTCTACATTGCCCACCTGATCATGAAGGGATTCACATCCAGATCTAGTGAGGTCATTGTTCCCCTGTACTCTTCACTTATCAGACCAATGATCGAGTACAATGCCCCATTCGGGATGTATCTCACCCGACATCTGCAGCAATTGGAGAGACCCCAAAGTTCCTCACCAAAAGGATAAAGGGACTCCAAAATCTGTCATATGCTGCCAGATTGAAGAAACTCCAGCTCTATTCAGTCGCATACCGTCTGCTCAGAGGTGACATGTGCCTGACATACAAGGCCATGTCCAACCCGGAATTAATGGACATGCTCCACCTCAAAAAATCCAAATCCACCAAAACCACTAGAGCAAGCGACTTAAACCTTATCACGGATATAAATAGGACGTGCTGGAGGGATAGATTTATCAGTCAGAGACTCCCTATGCTGTGGAATAAAATCCCGGTCCATGTGAGGCAGAGCACCTCGCTGACTCTGTTCAAGAGAAATCTAGACCTGTGGATGGGAGATCGTAGGTTTACCCCGGGAATCATATCTGTGTCACTGCTGGACAGAGGCACAACAAACTAATGGGCACAGTATTTTTTCATTAATGGGCACAGTATTTTTTCATATAAGGGGTGGCGTAAGCCACAAAAATTTGGGCTAGGCTTATAAATGCCTTAGGGCAGATAGCCTAGTATAAACCTATGAACCTATGAACCTATGATAGTCAGCACTGTAAGTTACAGAAATTTTTTTTATCACAAACAAGTCACAGGTGAATGGAAACCCACATCATGTCTATGGCTTACAATTCAGTGAAATGAGATTCAGTCAAATGAGTTTTCAGTATTTTGAAATTTAGGTGATTTGGTCTCGGTGAAATGAAAGTCAGTCAAATGGGTTTTAGTTGATGAGAAGTAGAGATAGAGACAGAGAGAAAGAGAGTGAGAGTGAGATATACACACACACACACTGTTATTTAAGCAGCAGTGATTTCCAATTGAGATCTCAGCTACTATATCTATTATACTACCAAAAGCTTTAAACATAGCGTACTCACACCTGTGCCACCCTTCACTTGGCTCTGGGTCATTATTATAAAGTAAGAAAACATTTTATAAATATATATATATATATATATATATATATATATATATGTGTGTAAGAATGTATTATCGCTAACCAATTCATTTATAACCTCAGGTTCATCAATTGAAAGGTTGTACAATGACTTTTCAAACAGTTTTAATGCTGACAGTAGTGATTTTTGTATATTTCCTCATATCTTTGACATACCTAAGATTCATCAGGATCAGAATGAAAATCCTTTAAGGACTGTTATTGCTGCTGGTGACAGTAAAACAAACTTTGGCCATTTTTATTGGTCAGAAACATAACGTCATTTTGGAATTTCTTCCACAAGTATTAAAAGATTCATGTCATTTCTTGGATATTATGAGGTCAGAATTTCAAGATCGAACCAGTGAGTCTCTTGCTGTGAGGTAGCAACGCTAACTGCTGCACCACCGCAGCTGCCCAATGAACTGAGAATGCAAATGTTTGAAATGATATCTAGGAATAATGCCTGCCCTCCCCCTCAAAAAAAGGTAATCGCCATCAATGCATCCCACTGGTATTAGATTGAGATGAAAACAATGCACAAATGGCTACAGCCATATATTTCAAGTGGCTGCTGTCATACATATACATAACATGCCTCTTCACCCATAACTTCTAAAAGGCAGCCACCTTTAAACATACACAGTGTTTGATTGTGGTATAAGTAAAAAAAACATAATGCTCACAGTAATATTTTCCAACTTGTTGCTGCTAGGCAGTACATAGCACCTACCCATTTAAAGTGACCTTCTTTGCACATTTCTGATGTTTGTAAGAGATGTAAGGACCACACTGTCACCAGTCCCAATGTAAGCTATAATGACCTCCTATGAACAACTCTGTTGTTTGATTGTGAGGAAAATTAAACAAATAATGATCATACCATATCCTAGCCCCCTAAAAAGCTACAACAAACTTCTGTACACACCTGTGAGCAGGGTTGGTTTTAGAATGGGTGGGGATTGAGGCAAAAGGCCACCACTAAATCCATGCTAAATTATATTTATATAGTTTGAGGTAAGTTGGACACCAGTCCCTTGAAAGCTCTAAGGTTCTGAATGTTTTCTGACATATTTTATGCCTTACGTGTACACACACACACACACACACACATGCACATACGCGTGCACACACACACACACACACACACACATGCACATACGCGTGCACACACACACACACACACACACACACACACACACACACACACACACACACACACACACACACACACACACATACACTCACACATTGACACTGTCCCTGACAAGCTAGGTCTGTCACAAGATACACAAATACACTACATTCCTACAGAGAAACTGGATGAATTGCCAGTTCACCTACGGCATGTCTTTGGAGTGCTGGAGGAAACCAGAGCATAGAACGTGGGCAAGACCATACAGATACAGGGAGGGCATGCAAACTCTACATAGAAACAGCTAAAATCAAGAATTCAACAAGAACAAAGCACTGTGAAATGGCTATGCTACTCATTGCACCACTGTGGCAATGAGCAGTTACTTTCGCACACATCCTGCTTCTGCCAAACCACCACAGATAGCCACCTATCATACCCCAGTTCTATGTTTGCAACAAGTGAAAGAAATTATTGCAACTTGTTCATCATCATCAGCCTCTTTTTCCTGTTTAGAATATGTGGTCAGGTTATCATGTCAGTTGTTGCCATCTCTTTCAGTTTAATGCCACTCTTCTAACTTCTTTGACAGACAAGCCTGACTGTCACAGGTATTCTCTCATGCAATACATCCTTGTCTTTGTTGGCCACCCATGTATCTTCTTGCCTTCATCATCTTGCTGTCTGTCTCAAATTGCCTTCACCAGATTGTCTTCTTCCCTGCAATGTGTCCAAACCACTATAATCTTTCTCTTTGATCTTCTCTGCAACTGGAGCTACGTGGGCTTCTGCTCTGATAGCTTTATTTCATCATCTGTCCCACAGAGGGCATCCCACCACCCATTTCAGGCACTTCATCTCCATCACCTCTAGCTTTCTCAACTGTTGTGCCTTTACTTCATGTTTCTGTACCATACTTTAATAATAGTTGCATCATTATTTTGTACACCTTACTTTTCAGCTTCTTTGGAAACCATCTGTCACATACTACCCCAACAATCTTCGAGTTGGTTTCAGCCCCTTTGATTCTAACTTTGACCCCCTCATTCAGACTTCTCTTTTCCTGAACTACCCCTCCTATATACTTGAAGCTGCTAACCTGTACCACTATTTTCACTTATATCTAAATTCTCAGCTTTTTCTGATTTCCCCCATTTGCTGCCATTAAAACTGTCTTATCTCAGTGCAGTTTCATCCTGTGTGCCTTCAGTTTTCCATACCATTACTTTATCTATTGATGTTCTTGATCAGTGCCTGCCTGTATTGCCACATCATCTGTGTACAGCAACTTTGTTGATGTTTCCCTTCTGAGTTGTTTGCTAATGTAGTCCGTCACCAGTATGAACAGTCATGGGCACAGACCTGAATCCTGATGCACACCTTCTCAAATGTATTTACTCTTTTAAATACAATACAACCACCCACACCTCAACCCACACAAGCCTAATGACAATGCTGATGATTGTGAAAGAAAGTGAAAGTAATTATGGGCAGCATATTACTCTTAAACTGCAACCCCCACCCCCACACACATACACACACAAGCATAAGTGACATCAATACATCGTATGACACTAATAATGCCACAACAGATCAGTTACTGTTTAACAGTCAAATAACAGCAGGGTTAAGTTGTTTTGCACAAGTAGTACATTCACATTTAGTGCAAAAGGCTATGAGTTTTATTCCCACACCTGATAAATCGATTATTGACTTTGCAGTGCAGTATAAGGGGGTGCTGTACTCCCAAGTGTGCCATCCTTTGGATGAGATATTCAACCAAGGCCCTGACTGCTAGAGTTGGCAGTAGCTCACATGGATGTAAAACATCCCATGACAGTTATTGATAAGAGCAGGGAAAGTTTCCTGATGCTGTAGCCAAACATCCTCCGGTAGTATGAATATCTTCCCCGTAAAAGAGGCTGCTAGCCTGCTGGGACTATGCTGCTTAACAAAGGCCTCACTGAGCAGTAATGCATATGCTTACCTGTCATTCTCCCTGATTTTGCCTCATATTTTTCCCTAGTCCCACATAACATTTTCGATTTGCTGGAAAATCATTCAGGATTAAAGAGAGTCTTCTTCTTTCGGCTTTTCCCGGTTAGGGGTCGCCACAGCGGATCTTCTGTCCGCTCATGATTGGCAGTGGAGTTTTACAGTGTTGAGTTGCCAGCCCGGTGCCCAACCTTCCACAGAAGGCACACACATGCACACACTCACACCTAGGGCCAATTTAGAGTGTCCAATCCACCTACTGCATGTCTTTGGGATGTGGGAGGAAACCGGAGCACCCAGAGGAAACCCACGCGACCACAGGGAGGACATGTAGACTCCACACAGAAGGCACCCCAGCCGGGAATCGCATAATAGATATTAGAGTATCAAATTACTTATTGTACAAAAACACATGATGCAAAACTTGTTATTACATTAACTTTTTATGTGAATTACAGTCATTCTTAAAAAGTGCTTATGATTTTGAGCCTTTATTCCCCAATATTTTTGGCTTTGTCCAGAATTCCTGAACAAAGATATTTAAAGTTATAGTATTTAGTGTCCTGCCATTATTCATAAGACTCCCTGAAACAGAAAACCATCCCTGAAGATCAGGTGCATCTGCTCTTTTTCAAATCCCAGGTAAGAACTGAGATCAGTTGCTCTGGGCTGCTGCTATCTAACAATTATCTTGCCCACTTTTTGTTCACTGATTATTGGCTTTGTAGAAACAGGATTATATCACAGTCTTGTTTAGGATAAAACCAGAAAAAATATATATCCTTTTCTTTTTCTTTTTTTCCCTTGGTTTCCTTCAGCTAGAGGAAGCTTTTGTAACAGCTCCGGTGGAGTAGAGGGATAAAACCCTGACTATAACCCAGGTGACCCAGGTTCAGTTAGTGTCTCAGGCAACTGATAGAGTGGCAGGGAGGGATGGAGGTGCCCTTCCTGGGGTGGGGGGTGATATGTGGTCATTTTCAAATGATCCCTGGTGGAGGCCAGTGGAGAGCAGTGGGGCTTGGCTGAGCTGCTATATAGGTGGGGAGACAGTCTGTAGATCCTACATTGCATGACCCCCAAGACTATACCACACTGCCACAAAGGGGGCAGTTAGGCCAAGTAAGACCTCTTCCCCCAAAGGAAGCTTGGATGTGTCCCATTCCATTACCTGTGATATGTTACTAGCCACAGTGATTACCAGAAAAAGTCCCGAGGGACACAGATTAACTGGCTGACCTGGTGAGGACAGGGCATGAGGGCCAAGCTGGTAACAATGAAGAAGGAATGATGGAGCGAAAAAAAAATAGTGTAAGCTTTAGTGGGGTCCACCCACAGTCAAGGACAATCAGGCCCTCTTCCCCACAGCAGTTGTTATTACCTGTGCAAATGCTGGCTATGATGTTAGTTTTAATGGAGAATATTCCCACCTGCAGGATTTAACCAAGTCAGCTTGGAAGGAGATGGCCAACAGACCATGCTACTTTGCCAGGGATGGTCCTCATCTCTTCCCTCTAGGCTTTCGAATACTAGCTGAAATATTGTCTTCCCCATAGTGCCTTTTTAGGCAATTCCAAACTGAAAGTAGTTCCTGCATAGCAAATTAAAACCAAGAAAATCTAAAGGTATTACTGCTTAATGCTAGGAGTCTAAACAAAAAACTCCAATCCCTAGAAGCTCTCTTTATCCTAGAGAATAATGCTGTCTGTGCAGTCACTGAGACATGGTTTAAAGCTGTGGAGGGCACACCCACAGTGCAAGGTTATAATGCCTTCCACACATTTAGGCCAGCTACTTCACAGGCAGGGACTAAAGGTGGAGGTGTTTCTATTTCCATCAAAAATAAATACATTTCAAGGCTGGTCAAACAGAACAGTGCACTTGAGCTGCTCCATGTTCAAATCACCATAGGTAAAATCCAATACCACTTCCTTGCAAGCTATAGGTCCCCCTGTATGACCCAGGAAACCCATTACCATGTATTTAAACTTATTAGAAACACTAACCATCCAACACTAACTATCCAACCCAATACCGTATTCATGGGTGACTTTAATTACCCCACTATTAACTGGGAATCCTGTACAGCACCAAACATACATGCACAGACAGGGTCTATATCACGTTGTTGAACTCTTAAAAGTTTGAACCTCATATGGTCGGCACCATATGATCAAACTTTTAAAAGTTCAAAAGTTTTTATCAACAGAGATCTCCATACAGTGCGGAATGGGAAGATTTCCATTTTCTGCACTGTAGTGCGATCTCGGCGTAGGTATATTTAAAGAGTGGGGGGTGCAGGAGGGCATGCCCCCCTGCTTAAACCTTTCAGGTAGGTTTTTTCATTTGTTTATTTTTTTTTAATTATATTTTTGAACTTTTAAAAGTTCGATTATGTAATAGAGACTCGCACAGAGATTCCTGGATTTTGTAAACACAAACTCCCTCGACCAGATAGTCAATACACAAACCAGGGGTGCAACCATGCTGGATCTGATCCTCACTAATATGGGAGACTGCTGCTCACCTGCTAATGTAATGCCTTCCCTGGTAACATCAGACTACAAAATGGTCCCCTTTGAAGTAAAAATAAAACCTGGACCCCCAGCTAAACCTGGAATATTCAGGAACTATTCTAAGGCTAACCTCCTGCTATTAAGTGAGAACCTGGCAAAATTTCAAGTCCCCATAAACCCTGAGAACACTTCTGCCTATGCAGAACTGTTCATAGAAACCCTGCACAAGCATGTTAATAGCTGCACAGAGACAGCTGTATGCACCACAAAGAAGTACAAAACTAACTCAAAAAACAAGCCACCCAGGTGGAATCACATAATTAATAGGCTGCATGATAGACGGAAGAAAATCATGGTAAAAATTAGGAGGTGCAGCACCCAGCAGGATAAAAGCATCTCATCAAACTAAACAAGCAACTCAGAGGACAAATAAAGTCTACCAAAGCCAGATTTGAGGTAAGTTTGACCTCCCAGGCCAAGGACAATCACAAAGCATTCTTCAGCTATGTCCACAACCTCAAAGACAATACACAGTTGTGTGCAGAGCTCATTGTAAATAGAGCCACCTATACTGAGCCAGAAGATATAGCAAACATCCTGGCTGATAAATTCAGCTCCAACTTTACCCCTCTCTCCCCCTCAACCTTCCCTCAGGAAATATGATAAAATATAACTCGCCTTACTATCACTAGAGAACAGGTTGTTAATGCTCTCTCTAAGACCAAGAACACTGCATCAATGAGCCCAGACAATGTCCCATGATGTCTTCTAAATAGCATAAAACATGACCTATTAGGGGCTCTGGAATTACTACTTAACTGCAGCCTCCAAACAGGCTTTATGCCTCATGAATGGAGAAAGGCAACAGTCATCCCTGCACAAAGGTGGGCCATCTACAGACCCATGAACTATAGACCCATAAGTCTCATTAGTCTTGCATGTAAAGCCATGGAAAGAATTATCACGGAGATGATCAACAGATATAATAAACCTCCAGACACTGGAACCAACCTGGTGGACTTCTTTGAGAAGGACACTAAAGCAATGAATGAGGGTAAAATTGTTCACACTGCATACCTTGACCTGGCCAAGACATTTGACATAGTATCCCACTCAGGTATTGTTGACAAACTCAAGAGGTTAGGTACAAACCCATATGTCACCTGGTGGATAGCCAACTGGCTCACAGAGAGGACCCAGGAAGTTAGAATTGGGGAGTCTATATCTACAAAGAGGCCAGTCACAAGTGGAGTCCCTCAGGGATCAGTCCTTGGACCGCTTCTTTTTGGCATTTACTTCTCAGAAGTCAAGGCCAATGTTAGTGGTCACTGGCTGGCTAAATTTGCAGATGATTGCAAATTAGGAGCTGCCATTGAATCTCACACTGCCACAAATGTTCTCCAGGAGGAACTGACACAGATGAACAACTAGTGCCAGAGCCATGGACTAAAGCTAAATGCCAAGAAATGCATAATAGTATCCTTTATGAAGTCATCCATCCCTGGTAACTATCATACAGATAACACACCCCTTAGAGCTGACCCAGTAGTCAGGGAGTCAGGGACACACATAGATAGTAATCTAGCCTTTGACCATCATGTGCCTACAGTGGTGAGGAAATCATTCTATACTGCGCAACTTATAAACAAAGGTATGGCATCTAAGGCCAAGGAAGTCATTGTTCTACTGTATTCGGCATTCATCAGACCTTTCACTGAGTACAATGCCCCTTTTGGTATGTATCTAACCAGACATATCCAACAATTGGAATGTTCACAGAGGTTCCTCACTAAAAGGATACAGGGCGTAAGTAAAATGTCCTATGCAGACTGCCTCAAGGCTCTATCCCTGTATTCTGTCTCCTACAGGCTTTTGAGGGGAGATCTATGCCTGGCATACAGGGCATTGTCAGACCCCACTCTAATGGCCCTCCTGAATATCCAGAAAAGAAACAGCACCAGAAATAGCCGTTCTAAAGACTTAAACCTTACCTGTGATATAAATAGGACCTGCTGGAGAGATAGGTATGTATCCCAGAGACTACCTTGTCTATGGAACAAGCTACCCATCCACGTGAAGCAGAGTTCCTCCCTAACCCAATTCAAGTGCAACTTGGGCAACTGGATGGAAAACCAGAAATTCATCCCTGGTTTGGCACCTATGTCTCTAATGGACACAGGTAACCTGTAAATGGTTCATCTCCCAGGCCCATGCTTACACTTATCAAGGATATCAGAACTTGTCAGAGATTTAGGATGCATGGCTAGGCTTAAAAAGGCCCTTGTGGTTGTCAGCCTAGTAAACACCTATGAACCTATGAATCTATAAAGAGCACTATGTCAGTTGTAAAACATAAAACAGATAATGAAATTATGAAGCCTTCTAGTTGACAAAACTCTGTCACTAAAACCAGAGAGATCTTTGAGTTTTAAAGAAGAAGTGGTACCAATCCTTAGGAATTATCATTCTATGAGTTATTACCCACTTGATTTATTAGTTACACAAGATTAATGTGATGTATTTTGTTGGTTTGACGACATTTAACAAAATATCAAAATAAGGTATCTTGCTGTGGTTGGGGGCCCCCAGCAACTGCTGAGTTCGCTGGTGCCTAAAACTGGCTATGTCCAGGTTGAACAAAGTACACTAACTCACTAACACTGTCAAGCCATAATAAGCAACAGTTCACTTTCTTTTGTCATAGCCTTCTCTAAGTCTGTTATCCCTACCTCTTCTCAATAACCTTTGTAACCTTCGTATTTATAGTCACGTATTCTGTCTATTCACTGTCCACTTTGGAATAATTAAAACTACTACTTAGACTTAGGCCTCATTTCTTAACAGCATAGTAGTTTTCTGACTGTTTCATAAGGGCAGAGGCATTGCCCATCTGCTTTCCTGTAACATGTTTTGATAGATCACTGCATAAGAGAAAAATGAGGAGTAATAATTGATGTGGAATGCAGCAATAATTATTCAACCATGTAAAGGTGGACAATCTACTCTGTTCGATGACATTTTGCTCACAGTTTTTTTAAGTTCCTTTTTTAAATGCTGCAAAATGTATACACTGTTAGATATACTAGCATAATAACAGAAGCCTATTAACTGACTCCAAACATGGGTTCCACACTGGAGATGGAAGTGGTAGTGCGCTAAAACATCTACACTCAGTTTAACCTTGGACAATATATTGATACTCTATTCCTTGACTTATCATAGGTCTTTGATACCATATACACCTCTTCCTTGATGCAAACCAAGATTATTCAGTAGCAATCCCAAAGAATCTGCCAGCCTGTCATAGGAGAATAGTTTGCCTTCCCCATATCTGTCCCATCCCCACTTGGTAATTATCGGAGCTTGTCAATACTTGTTTATTTTACTGTTGATCTTCATGAATGAGATGTTTAATCATTGCAATACTGTACAGTTAAATCATAAAACATATGTCTAACACTGCTTTGCACATTTTCCTGCATTACAGCTGTGCAGTCAGAAACTTCAAAAGAGCCTGGAATTGGAAAACAGATGTTATGCAAGTTCTGGGCTTTGTGAGAACCTTCTCTAAATGAAATGAGTGATGCACGGACATGATTCTTCATCTGTAGTTTCTTCACCTTAGGTAATTAGATCTCTAGATGCTACCCATGGTGAAATAATTGAATCAGTGAAGCCATATTTTCCTTGCTTTCACTTTTCTTTGCACATCCTGCCTAATCCCTTCATCGCATCTTCAACTGAACTAGAGCAGGCCTACAGCAGAACTACACATTTTGCTAAGGCTCACTCCTCCTGCTTACACGTCTGCATGTCTCCGCTAAAAGCACACTAAATGGAAGTCCCTTACTATCAGAAACTAAAGGAGCTGACTGCTGCATAATCCTTTATATTAAGGCCAGATTCATAAAGGTTACCACAAAATATACACTATGTGCACACTTGGGTGATAATCTTCTAAATTCAAGAGCAGCCCTACCACAATGCTTTTGCTTTATCTTCATTCTGAAAGGTTACACTGCATGTACACATAGTTTATACTTTGCGGTAACCTTTATAAATCTGACCTAAAGTCTACTGCTTTTGCTAATTTTCTTTCGTAGAATTTTTTAATCAGATCACTGTGTTGTTATGGAGCAGCTTTAATGCAGGTCAGACAAGTCCAGTAACAAACACATACACTCAACCTAAGGGATCTGTGAGTCCATTTCTTGGAAATGGCTACATCTAACCCTAAGACAACTTGCATCATATAAGCCTTTCACATATACTCAAAGGCACACCTGAATCTACTCAAACTGCAAAGGCACACCTGACTTCACACGTACTCTAGTCTAAATGCACACATGACTTCACATATACTGTAATCACCTGACTTACTGTAAAGGCACACCTGACTTCACACATACTGTAAAGGCACACCTGACTTCATATATACTGTAAAAGCACACCTGACTTCACTCATACTGTAAAAGCACACATGACTTCACATATACTGTAATAACCTGACTTTCTGTAAAGGCACACCTGACTTCACACATACTGTAAAGGCACACCTAACTTCACATATACTGTAAAGGCACACCTGATGTCGCATATACTTTAAAGGCACACCTGACTTCACATATACTGTAAAAGCACACCTGACTTCACTCATACTGTAAAAGCACACCTGACTTCACATATACTGTAAAGGCACACCTGACTTCACATATACTCTAAAGGTACACCTGACTTCACATATACTGTAAAGGCACACCTGTTATCACACACACACACACACACACACACACACACACAGGTATATATATATATATATATATATATATATATATATATATATATATATATACACATATACACACACACAGGTATATATATATATATATATATATATATATATATATATATATATATATATATATATACATATACATATATATGTATACATACACACACACACACACACACACAGGTATATATATGTATATATATATATATATATATATATATATATATATATATATATATACAGACACACACACACACACACACACACTCTCACACAGGTATATATATATATATGTATATATATATATATATATATATATATATATATACACAGAGACACACACATATAGATATATTTATATTTATATATAGGATATATATATATATATATATATATATATATATATATATATATATATATATATATATATATATACACACACACACACACACACACACACACACACACATATATATATATATTTATATATATATCTATATATATATAGATACACACACACACACACTCAGGTGTATATATATATATATATATATACACACACACACACACACACACAGGTATATATATATATATATATATATATATATATATATATATACACACACACACACACACACACACGCACACAGGTGTATGTATATATATATATATATATATATATATATATATATAATAAGATACAAAACAGTCTGTAGCATCGACAGGACAACCACGGCAGTAGAATAGTATCCACAACAGTAAAAAACGTATATAGCTGTTCATATAAAACTGTAAAGCATGTAAAAAAGAGCTTAAAACGTCCAACTGACAAAACGTGCAAATTTATTAATAAAAGTAAGGGCTTTCACCACAAGGGCTTCATCAGACTTACAAACTTCATCCAAATAGACATTTAAATACCAGATGCTTAATCAAAAACATGACATCACTTCCTTGATTAATCTATACATATAAATTAATGAAATGCGTTTCTTAGAGTTTTAAGCATGTATAAATACAATTCTTAAAAACATTTTTTAAAAACAGAGTAAAATAAGTACCAATGATCAATTTAATAAATATATCAACTTATAAACTTATAAAAGATATTCAAAAAATGTGTATCTCTATTATTAGAATACTGTTAAATCCTAATGAATATGAATACATACATATAGAAGCCCCAATTCATATTGTAGTATAAATACACTTCTACTGTAAAATTAAATGCATTTCATATAATCATACATAATAATGTTCATAAATTTGTTGGAAGGCTTATAGTTTATCAAGAAAAGTTTATAATAAATATATATAGCTAAAGCAGTCCTTAGTTAAAAAACCTTAAAGATAGTTAAACCTAACTTAAACAGTTCATATAAAAATATAGATGTCTGTAATAAATAACTAACTTAAATGATCATAATTAATTCATAAGGCAAATCAAGTACCAATCAAAAATAATAATAATTAATTCTAAAAAATATACTATTTCAAACTATCGATTCCTATTCACTTTGCGCCTTCTATTAAATAGAGCGGGTTTTAATGGCACTTTTTCATTTAGACCTGGATTTTTATCAGCCCTAAGCTTAATAATCCAGTTAACCTCACAGCGTTCAGTGTAGTTGATGACATCTCCTCCTCGAATATTGGGATATATAACCTGTAATACAGAAAATTTAAACTGGTGTGTTGAATCTGTAGCTTTGACGTGTTTAGCCAAAGCGTAATGTACATTACCTAACATTATATTATAGGTATGTTCTCTGATTCTCTCTCTAAACTTTCTATTAGTTTTCCCTATGTAAAATGCCGTGCATTTAATGCACCGAGCAAGATAAATCACATTGCGTGTCTGGCAATTCGCTGATGTTGTGAGAGGATATACTATACTAGTAACAGGATGTACAAAAATATTCTCTTCATCTATGCTGGAGCATTGATTACACTTTAGACAAGGTTTCGTACCTAAGTTCCTAATCTTGTCATTACTTCCAGATATTACATTACGCTGGCATAATAATTGTTTAAGGTTCTTTTTGTTCTTAAAAATAAACCTCGGTTCATTCCCAGCCACGTTTTTAACATTATCATCAAGCATTAAAATACCCCAATGTTTCCTAAAAATATCCATAATAGGATATATATTGGAGGTGTAGTGAACTGAAATATTCACTGTTGATGAATCGTTACAGTCGACAGCCATCATATTAACAGGCTGCTCAGATTGTTCTGAGAAATACGGCCATGCAGAAGCAGTCCTAAGATGACTTACTGCGACCAAGGACTCCTGAATTTCAGTAGGGCTGTAGCCCCTATTCAATAACCTCCCTTCCAGATCTGCCAGTTCTTGTTCATAGCCTGTTTGCAAAGGATTGAGTCTGGAAGCACGAATCACCTGACTTTTAACTACACTCCTGAACATGTGCCTTGGATGCATGCTGGTTCTATGTAATAAAGAATTACGAAATTTTCTGTGTATACCAGTGTTGACTAGTCCATTTTCAAACCGCTCAATATTAACATCCAGAAAAGAAATATTAGTTCTGGAATAATTTATAGTAAACTTTAAAAAACTAGACAGAGTATTAATTTCTTCATAAAATTTCAGAAGACTTTCCTCGTCATTGTCCCAAATCAAAAACAAATTGTCTACAAATGTACGATAAAAACCAACAGAATCTTTGAAACTGTCCGTATTAAATAACTCTTGCTCTTCCCAACAAGCCATGACACACACACACACACACACACACACACACACACACACACACACACACACACACGTATATATATACATACACACACACACACACACAGATACATATATATATATATATATATATATATATATATATATATATATATATACACACACACACACACACACACACACACACACACACACAGGCAAATGTATTGTTTCTAAATGTCAGAAACCTAAAAAACATTGCTTTATGTTTACAAAAAATAACAGGCAGTTAAAAAATTAATAAAAATCTAAATTTAATATAATGTTATTATAGTAGAAATTTTAGTGTTGGCATTTATCTGCATTAAAATATTGTTCTGATATTTGCCAAAAGTATATGTATACATACATTTATTAGTTCAATAATTGCTTTTTTCACTTATCCCAATTTTAACTGGCAATATTTTAAGTACTTAGAAAGTCTGATTAATTCAAAATAAAAAATTAGTTCAGCTGTTAAATATTGCACTGCTGTGTCAACAGATACATCTATTAAAATGTCAAATAAGCATAGCTTTGTTATACAAATACAAGAATGTTCAAGTAGCTGACCCACTTTTCTAAACTGGAGATTACTGTCCAAATAGTGTTGCCAGGAGTTTAAAAATGTATTTACAAGGAGGATAGACAGGCAATGAGAAAGACTGCAGGGTGTGCTTCTTAATAGTCCCTGCAGTTCTCATGAGCAGCACATCTTTGCATGATATACTTAACCAGAGAGGGCCTGCTGCAGTCACATAAACTGACAGATGAATCTAACATCACATCATACTGCTGGCAGACAGCTATGTATAGTCAAAACATTTCATGTACACTTTAGTTTATCGTACAAAAAGTCTTATTACCCTCTACTATTCCTGTTCTAGTCTGTAAACAAGGTAAATCATTATTCCTTCCTTCCTGCTTAATGTGCTTTTTGTCCCAGATCCTTTCATGGCATGATATTTTAATAAACTGATTATTTTATACCTAAATTTTGTTAGACTTATATATGTAGCTACTTTAAAATGCAGTTTGTTCACTGTTTTCTTTGGTGTCCCTTACAAGTCTTGAGCAATGATCCTGTCTTTACACACTAAAGGTCCATTTGTTTCTCCCCATCCTATCTTGCATGAGCATCCTACATCACACAATGGGGGAGGGGTCTCATCAAACTAAAGGAGAATGCTTGTCAGTAAGCTACATCTCCTTTCCAGGCTGTGGATTTGAAAGGCAGGCACTGGAAGTCATAATCATCCAAGGTATGTTTGGAATTTCATCTGTATATACAATCCCACCTAACTCCTGGCAGTAGGCTTGTACATCTGCCAAAGTAAAGGCATGCAAGACCTTTCAGTGCACATTCTGGCTTACACACATGCCCAATGAACACTACAGTGAGATGGCAGCTTGGCAGAGATAACCATATCCCCACCAGCTACTATGCTGTATGCTGTGGATCTCTCTTTCTGTGGCTGTCAGCAATGCAACATACTGGACCACCTTCCATCTTTCCAGATGGATGACCAAAATCAGCTGCTCAGACCCATCCTCCCCTACCAATTCCTGCACTGTTCAGGTGGCTGTTATTCATCCTTGATTACATGGGTTGCAGATAGAGTTCTCTCTCTCTCCCTCTTCACGTTGGAGCTTGTTAATATTCTTTAATTTTTATGTGAAACACTTCTTCTTTCAGTTTTTCCCAGTTAGGGGTCACCACAGCGGATCCCCTGTCCGCTTATGAATGGCAGTGGAGTTTTACGGTGTCAAGTTGTCATCCTGGCACCCAACCTTCCACAGAAGGCACACACATGCACACACTCACACCTAGGGCCAATTTACACTGAGGATCATAATTTCAGATTCTAATTCAGGAATTGCTAAAAGATGTGCAACTTATCTCCATGGTGTCAAGCATTATCCTGGAATTGATCATTTCTTTTCGATTTGAGTTCTGGCAATTAGATTTCACATACAAGATATTGCAGCAGATGACAGGTGGCCTCATGCCCTCCATTGCTTCAGAACGGCTAAAATAATGGCCAGGATTTGCTTTTGGATACCCCATGTACATTCTGTTTCTGATCCATAAATTATACTAATGAAACACTTATTCTATATTTCTTTTTATACTTCCACAACCTTAGCATATCCACTGAATTAGATTCTTCTCACAATTTAATCATGCTTAAATTCTGCATGGAATTTTAGTCCTTTTCCTTCTTTAGAAGTTGGTGGTATGAAATCTTTTTTCACCTCAGCTAAGTTAAAGCCAACTAATGATATTCCGTTACTTTTCATAAGATGTAACAATAAAAGCTAGGAAACACCAGTTGCACAGTACTGCTAAGCACTAAAGGAGATAGAAAATTCAGCAAAGAAAGTAAAGATTTTTCCTTTCTTAACCAGCCAAAGCAGTTAGAATATTCTGATCTCCCACATCATATTTATATTTAAAAATGTTTTACTAGCTTGCGTGCCTATAACTATTTATGTATATATTATATAGATATGTGTGTGTGTGTGTGTGTGTGTGTGTGTGTGTGTGTGTGTGTGCGTGTGTGTGTGTGTGTGTATATATGTGTAGGTAAATATATATATATATATATATATATATATATATATATTTTTTTTTTTTTTGACATAATGACTGAGTCAGGGAAGCTCAATGCAGATTGATGTAGCAGATCTCTTAGAGACTGAATCAACCATGCAGTATGAAGCAGACCTCCAAATAGGAAAAGAAGTTGCCAGTGTGAGTGAGTGTTACAAATACACTGATCTGGGATTTATTATAATACTGGAGCTTAGAGGGAGAGAGAAAACTGTGAGCTCTAAAAACATTTTTGGACTACTTTCTTAATGATGGATTGTTCAACTTAAGAACTGTTTCTTTCCCTTGGGGTAAAGGCTTAAGCACGTCTTTTTGTTTCATTCCTTTGTGACTGTGTTGTTCTTCAAAACGTATTTTATGTTGACTGAATGAAGCACATTTTCAGTTCATTTTGTTAAAAAGAAAAAAAAAGTATGTGTGTTTATGTAACCTGAAATAAAAGCCTCATGGAGCAAGATTAAACTGTTGAGGTAACCCTACTATAAAATTGCACTTCTGGGCTACAATACGCAGGATAATTTTTTTTTCTGTTACAAGTGAAACTTTCAAGATATTTGCCTGATTTTGTTCCCTCCCAAAGAAAGACATGCAACTTCTGATGGAGCAAACAATTAATTACAATTTACTGGTAAACATAAGTGAACCTCCCTAAGAACTGTTAAACACCCTCTGCCTGTATGGGGATTTGCTCAGGCTGAAGGGATCCTCATGGATGTAAAAATAGTTGCTTTTAGGAACTGTTTTAAAACCATTGTGCCCATACATGGATTTATTTTGGAAAAAAATCCTTGTGGCAATGAAGGGTTACCTTGAAGAATATGCTTTTCTCAGCTAATGAACTTTTCCATTGGAGCTAAAACTTGCATGTACCGAGCAACAACTGCTGAGTTCTGTAAAAAATGGGGAAAATCATTTAATGAAGCCGCGGTGGTACAGCGGTAGCGTTATTGCCTCACAGCAAGAGATTCTCCTGTTCGATTTTCGGCTGGAGTGCCTTCTGTATGGAGTCTGCATGTCCTCCCTGCAGTTGAGTGGCCTCTGAAAGTCATGTGTGAATGGGCGTGCCTTCGCTGAAGGTTGGGCATCGGGCTGGCAACTCGGCACCATAAAAAAATCTACTGCCTATCATTAGCGGATGGGAGTTCCGTTGTGGTGACCCCTAACCAGGAAAAGTCGAAAAGACAAACATTAGAACCTTAATGAATTTTAGAAAGGCTTTAGTCCGCTTGTCTGCAGCTGTACAGGAAAGATGTGCAGCCAATGACCAACACTAACTTAGCCTGCAGCAACAGACATCCACAATAGCAAACTAGCATCTCCCCTGACTGGTAATCCCAAAAGACAGTGCCCTGTGAAGAACTGTGGAAGGAAGATGAGGTGGAGGTTTATTTAATGATGTTTGGGAGGCATGTGGCTAGAGAAAATTGGACCCAAAATACAGTGGGCCAATATATTCACATCTGTCCTAATAGAGGACTCACGGAAGACACACTTGAACCTGAAGTAACCTAATTCACGCAAGTACAAGAAGGTGAAACAAGTAATTTTGGATAAGACTAAATCATCAGCTAAGGTACTGCCCATTAAATTTCACAAATGGATATTCAGTATGGACAGACTGCATAGGTCACAAATGTTTGATTTAATGCTTATTATGAAACTGTGACTAAAACCTCATATAAACAATGTAAACAAAATTCTAGAAATCTTGGTTACCTATTAATTTCAAATGGTACTCTCTATCATCTTAAGAGGAAATAGACATTCATTCTGCTCCCAAGCCTTGTGAAAAGTTAGTTTTTTTAGGTGAACTGACATTGCAAACAGTAAGTCAGACATACATGTGCCAAGAGCTAATACCAGGTCTTCACCTGGTTTGTTTTAAATGTATTAGTAAAGGACACATAACAAAATACTGCATAGCTACTAACAGCAATATCTTGCTTGCAGAATGTCTAATGATAAGTAATAGGCTAGAACTACAAGTATGCATATGGAATGGGAATCTATGGAATGTGAAAATGTTGAGCTTTCAAATGTTACACGTAGAAATTCTACTTTCTGTCACTCTGCTGTTACTAAAATTGTTAAATGTAATGATGTATTAGAGGGAAAAGAAATGCAAGTGTTTTTTGGACTCTGAGAAAATTATTACATTGTTTAAATCGCAATATGTGTATAGGCATACATCAGCTACCATACAGAGAACCAAAGTAATATTACCATGAGTCACTAATAGTTCTCAACATCTCTCTCCATATCTGTCCCAACCACCTATCCATAATTTCTCCCTAAACTCTCCACACATCATACCCCTCAACTGTCCAGATTTTTCCCTCATATTTTTGGTCTGTTCTTCATAAAATTTGTAGTTTTCTGGCAAAACAATGGGATGATCTGAGGATCAAAGTCACAAAATAATGATATACATTTGAGTTTCAGACTTCATCTCCTTCATAAAATGCATGTTAACACAAGCCCTGTTATTCTAACAACGTTCTAAGTTCATAGGATCAGTATTTAAAGTCTGTCCCTGTTTCTGTGCCTTTGTCCCCCCATTATGTCAAGCTTTGTTCAGATTTCTTGCACTAAGAGGTCGAGAGGTATGCACACTGCACCAAACCAATTTAATGACTATACATGCCTTTACACCAAATAAAGACTGAAGAACTCTGTTTTAACTCCAAATCAAAACAAAATTAAGTGGAAAATACTCTGTAAAATTAAGACTCAATAATACCCAACATAATAAAATCATCCTGGAAGGAAACATTCACTCTACGCCTGGCCTTTCTATCACAACCAACATCAAGATGATACTCATCTCCACAGTATTCTAATCCAACAGTAGTCAGCCCCCAACCCCAGTAATCTAAATTTTGTCACCATGAATATTAGAAGTATAAAAAATAAAACTATTGAACTGCATGCCTGGATTACCCAATGCAAGCCTGATATTCTCACTGTAACTGAAACTTAAACCCTGTGTAAACAACTCCAGAATTACACCCCTGGCTGTGATATCATCCATAATGACCATATAAAGAGGAAAGGTGGTGTTAATGCTTTAATATTTTCCAAGAATCACCACATTTCCTCTATACCAAACCAATACAAAAATTTAATTCAGCAGAGCTTCTTATTACTTTTCTGAAAATAAATATGTATTTTCTCCTTCATATCCCTCCTGGGGATAATTCAGCTACATTGGAAGATATCATATATTGAATATCAAAAAGAATTCCACAAGAAAAAAATGCCACCAAGTGATATCAATATCAGTTGGTTGGATATAACCTCTAACTTTCCTACATCGAGCATGAACTTGTACAGTTTCACACAACTAGTTAATAGCCCTACACACTATTGCAAGACATCAAATTCCATATTAGACTGTATCCTAGTATCAGACCCTAGCAAATTCACCTCCACAGGTACAATGTCAGACTCTCACAGTGACTATCTCACAATCTATATAACCAGACATCTCACACAACCACCTAAACAGCATGCTTATAAAATATCATTTAACCAGTCCAAGTTTAACCCAGAAATATTTGTTACTGTCATATAATTTATTAAGTGGAACATCCTAAAAATCCTCCATTTAGATGATGCTATAGATGAATTAAATGCAATTTCCCTAAATATCCTAAATAGACTTGCTCATCCTAGAAGGAAGACACTAAAATAAATAATGCAATCTGGCTATCCAAAAAGAGTAGAATGTTAAAGCAGGATAGAGAAAAAGTGTGGAAAAAATGGTAAAAATATAAAACACCTCGATATCTGGAAAACTTCAGAATGCTCCACAACTGTCCTAAAAAACAAATAAGTGAAAAAAAAAACAGTAAACACAACTAAAAAAAAAAATTCTAGTGAGCCTCTAAAGAAATCTTATATTCTGGCCAAAATTTCAACCATGACCCCTCTCGCAATACCTCAAGACTTGAAACATCAATACAACTGAACTCTTATTTTATAGATAGTATAGAGTCCTTAACCAAGGATATCCCAACTTCTAATTCCAACCCTTTCTAACAGCTATATATCACCACATTCACTTTCACCTTCAAATCTGTGCACACATCCTATATAAAACTACTCATAAACAAAATCAAACCATGTTCTACTTCAGCTGATGAAGTGAGTACCTTAAAATAGAAGTCAATAGCTTTGTGTATCTTGTCTCAAGCCTTATAAATAGGTTAATCCAGGAATCTCACATTCTCTCTCTGGAAAAAAATCACGCACTATCTCTCCACAAAGGAGGAAATTCATCAGACATTACTAACTTTAGCTCTATCACAATTGTATCATCCCCCATATGTCCAAAATACTTGAAAATGTATTCAAAAACAATTGCTAAACTATCTCCTGCCAGAAGATTTCATATGTCCCACTTAATATAGCTTCTCTCGCTCCCATTGTAGTAACACTGCACCTTTAAACACAATTTTTCACAGCAAAAGTCTACTTCAAATGTCCTCATTAGGTCTATCTCAGCCCAAAATTCTATGATTCAAAAGCTACATGCCCAATAGTTATCAGTCAGTAATATGGTACTCCACCTTCTCACCATACCTTCCCATCACCACCAGAGCACCACAAGGCTCTACCCTTGGTTCCTTCCTCTTTAGCATTCTCAGAGACACACTCCACTGATCCACACAACATGCCCCCCTAATACAATACACAGATGACTCTACACTCATATGCACATATAACAACATGGGACTTCTCAAAAAATATACTCAGGAAGCTTTAACAACCACTGAAAATGGCTTAATAACTCACAACTCATGCTTAATCCTCAAAAAATAAACTACTTTTTTCCCAAATCTCTCGCTCATGAAAAAAACAAAATTTAAAATCCTCTCTATTTATAATGCAACCACTAGTCATTTCTCATACCAAATTATTAGTGGATGATGATTTTAAATTTAACATGCATTTACAAAATTGCATTAAAAAACTCACCAAGTACTAACAATGCTTTGCAGAGCCAAAAACTTTCTCACCAACACAACTAAAACTACACTTGTAACTTTTTAACTCTTCCTCTCATTATTTTATGGTGCTGCCATCCTCACTAACCTCAAGATTCACAAAAATCAAAACTTGAGTAGTACTATAATGAATTGGCTACATTTTTAGCTTATACCTCTTTCAGAACCCACCACTGTATAGTACTAAATAGCCTAAATTGGTTGGAACTACTCCATCAATTATATATACACAGCTTTTTAGCACCTATAAAATTACCCAGCATCCATCTGCTTCTGCTTGTCCAGCACTAAAAACCTTTCTATACAACTGTATTCCCAGTCAGTCATTATGATCTAATGAGCAAACACTCCTCTTTGTCCACAAACCTATCAAATCTGCTGACATGGTCTGTACTCATACCATGCTGCTGAGGCCTAGATCTCATTACCTGTATCATTAAGGTCAATACCCTCCATCCAGTCCTTTAAAACCATTCTGAAATACTTCCAAGCTAAAATCTGACTCTGTTCTTACTCAATCCTAGGATAAATTATATCCCTAAATATGAGCAAGTACCTATTCATTCCTTACACCTCCTTACTCTCCCTTCTTCACACACTTCCATACTCCAACCAATTGCACTTCCTCTGACTATCTTTCTAATTAAGCCATAACCCTTTTTGTTTCTCACTTTAACTTACCTTTGATTTCTCTATAAGCTGGGTAAAACTCTAAGTATTAAGTCATATAAGTTGCATCCATTCTTAACCAATGTTTTCACATCATTTCTAATTTGGTTAATTGTTTAAACTATAGATGTTCGAGTATTATTTTTGATGATTCTAAAAGTACTGTTCTTAAAATGTTTTTGTAATACTTTAGCACTTTTCCCCTTAGGCCACTGTTGAAAATGGACACCTGCCCAGTCAGACTTTCCCAGTAATCTAATGTCAACAAATAAATAAATAATATATGTACACGGAAAACTGACCAATCGATAGCACAGGCAGAAATCCAATCCTCTTTAGGAATTGTGTTTCACACAGTAGCTTTAGTGTCTAACTTTACACATGAAGTGATGACCAGTATTTCACCCATTTCAAACAGCTCTGGAATATCTGTTATGGTATGGTACCAGAAATACACAACCCAACTAAAGAAAAAATATGTAGACATGACTCTCTGCTATCACACTAGAGTACTTAATTCTTTATCCACACTTACACATGTTTGCAAATATAATTTAGACAACAAGAGGCCCCAGAACTACACAGTTTCTTTGAAAATACACATTATTATTAGTATCCGTCTTCTTGTATCATATAGACCAAGACTAAGACAGATATCTTTTTGAGTCTTTCACATAATTGTAAAACAAAGCCTTTATCTCTGAAATAAATAAAGTGATTGTTTAGCTTTAAACAAGAAAGGTATTAACACTGTTAGAAATGTTTCAATTATTTTTATATTCCTGCTAGTTGGGTGATATCTTATAAAATTTGTTTTAATTCAACAATCTATTACTTTCTTTTTTAAAATGTTGGCAATGCTATTTTTTGCTTGTTATTACATTGAAATAGAAACTCCTCTGATATTTTATTAATTGTTTTATGTTTCCAGTATGTAGCATTTCAGTTTATGACTGCTGTGAAGCCCATTCTTAAAGAAAAATGGACATCAGAAGTAGATGATGCATGGAAGGTATGTCTGGAGTACCTTTTAATTACTATTAGTTCATGACTATAGGACTAATTTCTACTTAGATTAGAAGCTTGGCAATTTGGCATAAACATGTATTATTTCTTACAGGTCACCTGATTTTGAATTATTAGAACAAACAATTATCAATAAAATAGTATATGTCATGAAATGTTTATTGTAGAAAAACACTTGCTTTTTTAATTATTAAAGGCACTTTTGTCTGGTGAAGAATATATGTCTGGCTCTGTATAAATATTTTTACCTAACAGTGCCATCCTCCAAAACATGTTTTACTAAACTGAACCACTTTAGAGCTTTATTAATATTTTTTAGTTGTTGTGGAAATAATGATACAGAGGAATGCTAACTTTTCCAAAAGGAAAAGATATGCATTATTCAAAATGATATTCACTTTGCAAGAATGGATTGGCACAAGTGGTATAGTTATCTGTGTATAAAATGTGTACAAAATAAGTGGAAGGCTAAAGATTATTGTAATCATGACTTTGTAATAAAAGATACAGCACTGACAGTAATCTTCCACTGGCATTAATGAAAATAATTCTTACACACACACACACACACACACACACACACACATACATACAAACATGCGCGGAAACACACACCTCTCAACTGTTCAGATTTCTGCAAAATGTCCAGATATTTGCCTCATTTTTGTGGTCTGTTCCTTACACAATTTGTGGTTTTCTGACAAACAGCTGTGGATTGAAGTCACTAAATAATGGCATACACTTGAGTTTTAGACTTCATGTCCTTCAGAAAATGCAGGCTAACACAAATCTTGCTAGTATGTCAATGTTCTAAGTCTATAACAGCAATATTTAAAATCTGTCCCTATTTTTAGGCCTTGTCCCCCCATTATGTTTGGCTTTATCCAGATTTATTGCAATAAGCGGCTAAGAGGTATGGTAACAAGCACATCCAAAAAGTTGATAGAAATGAGACTCATATGGGTATGTGCCAGAGATGGCTCCTCTCCCGTGGTTATGTTTATCTGCTGTTATTATTGGTTGTGGGTACCCTACGTAGATCTGGTGGAATGTTTGTATGATAGATTAAGTTGTGGCTTATGACTCTTTGCATGAGGAGGGTACTATCTGTGAGGAGCAAAAAAGCATGGGTGTGAATACTGCAGCAGTTATGGATGAGCTGTGGGCCCTGCAAAAGTTGAAAGAAATGCCGTCAGACCTCCTTAAATTCACAGCTGTGGATATTCAGCATCTCAACCTCAAAAAAAAAAAAAAAAAACTAAAAATAATAAAAACTTGTAAGACAACAGGAAAGGAACATGGAGAGGCTTGCCAACTCACAAAAAATAAATATGTTTATTAAGTGCTGTCATCCTGGTACACTGGACTTCCTCAGAATAAAAAAACTAAACAACAGTTCATGCTTATATACAAGTGCCTCTCCACTTAATTGGCAACAATTAAGCAATCAACTAACTGTCCTGAAATTTAAACCACACAGACAGAAAATAAAAAATAATTTTGAATAAAAGCTTCCTAAGAATCATAAATAAACACAAACCTTCTTAATAAAACTTCTTAATAAAAATATTCATATATTTGTTAACTTATAAAAATAGACAGCTTTCAACTTAAGCACTGAACTTAGTGGCACTTGTTCATTTAATACAGGAGGTTCAGATGAATTAGTTCTGATCTGTCAGTTAAGCTCTTTATATTCCATAAAGTCATCACTCACCCCCCCCCGCACCCTAAATCCACATGATCAGCAACAAAAAATAAAGTAATGATGTGAATATTTCTTAATATGTTTATAAAAGGCTTTAATTTCAGTCTTGGTATTAATTTCATAAATATGTTGATAAACTAGTATTTAGTGCTTTCCTGGTTTTACCTATATAGAAACTTTCATATAGATGACTTACAGCAATATATATATAACGCGTTTCGTAAAAGAGTAATAATTGTATGAGGCCTTGATAGTACCACAGCCCTTACCTTTTTACAGGTACCCCATCCACATATCCCCACCATTTTCAGAATTCTGAAAATACATAAAAGTTTGGGTAACCCCCTATTATGTCCAATTGTGGATGCAAAGGCATCTAAAATGTTCCCTATTGCCAAACATATTGATTATAAAAGTCAAAGATGTATTGTCAAAACATCCTTACTTATATAAAGATTCATGGGACTTTTTGTTTAATGTTTCTGATGACCATCTAATAATGGTCACAACTGATGCATGTGACCTAATCTGTGTGATTTCTCATCAACAGGGTCTTGAGTGGTTTTATGATTTTTTGTGTAGTAACTCAGACTTGGACCATACAAATATACTTATGATTAGGACATGTATGGAACTGATCTTGGAAAACAACTTTTTGATTTTTGAAAATCAAATATTTAAACAGGTCAGGGGTGTGGTTATGGGGGCCATTTGTGCCCCCATTTTTGTTAATATTGTGTTAGCTCAATGGAAAAATCTTTGTGTTCTTAGGTCTCAATACAAAGATTGCTGAGCTCTATATGGTCAGTACCTTAACGACATTGTACTTTTTTGGAAGGACAGTGGAGATAAGTTAACGGATTTTATTTTTAATTATTTAAATTTTACCACTCAATTTTTGAAATTTACAATGACTGTGGACAGGAAGAAGGTTAACACTCTTGCATCACTATTTGCGAGAATTATGACACAAAAAAATTTCAGTCGTCTCTTTATAAGAAGCCAACCTACTCAAATTCATTTTTATATTATACTAGTTGCCATCCTGACCATTAGAAAAGATCCATAGTGAAAGGACAATATGTTAGGTTGGCTAGAATGATGTCAGAAGAGTGGATGTTTGAAGAAGAATGTCTGAAACTTTTATGTATGTTTGTACAGAGGGGGTATCCTGAGCCATTTATTTCAGATATTATGAATGAAGTTAAAGTCAAGAGACAAACTGGGCTGTTCACACCACTTCTAGGAAGTAGGAGGTTTGACACCCAAGGGTTGGTCCCTCAATGTACAGATGAAAGGTTTCAGAGAGCCTTGATTTTACCATTTAGTTTGCATTTTTTTGACATAAAGAATATTATAAAGGGAAACTGCAACATCTTTAATGTAAAACAGGAACAGCTGGCGTTAGTAGGTGATAAACCTAGAATTGTTTATAAGAAAGATGTGAGTATTCAAATGATAAGAGGCCCTGCAATAAATAGAAAAAGGGTGGTATGAATAAATGTGGGTACTGTACTCAGTGTAGACACATCTTGGAACAGAAATCTGTTTCTGTTAAGGGCTATGGTACTATCAAGCCCTCATACAATTATTACTGTTTTACTAAAGGCATTGTATATATTGCTGTATGTTAACTATGTGAAAGTTTCTATATAGATAAAACCAGGAATACACTAAAACATAGAGTTTATCAACATATTTATGACATTAAGGCCAAGATCAAAAGTAACGCCTTGTTTAGACATATTAAGAAATATTCGCAGCATTACTTTAAATTTTTTGTTGTTGATCATGTGGATTTAGGATGCGGGGTGGGGGCGAGTGATAACTTTATGGAATATAAAGAACTTAGATGACAGATCAGAACTAATGCATCTGAACCTCCTGGATTAAATGAACAAGTGGCACTAAGTTTAGTGCTTAAGTTGAAAGCTGTCTATTTTTTATATGTTCACTATATCAATATTTTTATTAAGAAGTTTTATTAAGAAGGCTTGTGTTTATTTATGATTCTTATGAGGTTTTTGCTCAAAATGATTTTTTTATTTTCTGTGTGGTTTAAATTTCAAGACAGTTGGTTGATTACTTAATTGTTGCCAGTTAAGTGGAGATGCACTTGTATATAAGCATGAACTGTTGTTGAGTTTTTTATTCTGAGGAAGTCCAGTATCCCAGGACGGAAGCACTTAATAAACATATTTTTTTTACATGGGTTGGCAAGTTTCTCTGTGTTCATCTCATTCTCAAAGATGGAGCAGTATGATGAAACACAGAACTGAGGGTTATTCAGCAAACTCTTAATCTGCAGAATAAGAAGTGATGGAGCAGCATGCTATCATAGCACCACATTCCAGTGCCTTTCAAGATCTACAGACACATGCTCTGCAACTAGAGACTAACATGGACGATCTTGAGAATACAGCACAGTGCAATAATGTGAGGGTAATCGGGCTGTCAGAAAAGCAGAAGGCTCAGAACCCCTGCAGTTTATAAAGGCTGAGATTGCTAAACTTAAGGATCTCATAGAGAGGGTGCAAAGGATCTGGACTCAGTGAAAAGGTCTTGCTCCACAACACTTTGTCATATGACAGGGAATAACTACTACTTAAGGAATGGGAGATGAACCCTTCTTTTTAGCTTATAAGTTACACATTCAGAATTGCCCCAGACTATAGCACTTCACTTTACTTTAAATGGAAGGCACTGGTGCCCTATCTGTGGAAATGTAGAGAACTGCATTTTCAAATGTTACTGCATTATCCTGCATCGCTGTGTCTAACCAATGGAATGCGATATGGCTAATGTGGACTCTTTTCTAACTACACAGTCTAAAAAGTAATTTACTGATGTGATTTCTCTCCCCATGAACATATCTGCTAATTCCATGAAGCAGGACCAGCCCTCTAATGAGTCACGCAGTAAATCTCTGAACAATAAAAAAGGTAAGGATCAGATGGGGTTGAATAGTAACCAGCAAACTAGACCTACATCTGCTTTGTTCAGTTTGGACTATGGGATGGCTAACAGACATGCACCATTGAGGGGAAACAGACTGGGAGTGACTTCTCTGGAGCAGAAGAGGGCAATAGTTTTACAGATCCAGAAATTCAGAATGAGGAAACTGCTAGTATGGATAGATTATGGGGAGACACTCAACCAGAGTCCATTGTTCCAGTGACAAATGGATGCCTCAAGGGATTTACTTGATCAAGACTTTATGGACATTGTATGTCTGTTATCTTAATAAGTTCACCCTGCTAAATGAAGGTAGGATGGAACACTATTAGGTTAGCAGCCTGCATGTTTATTACTTGTATATAATATTCTGTAAGGGTTTCCACATGGGGTGGGGGAGGGAGTGGTGTTGTATGGTTTAGTTTAGTAGTACGCACTTAGTTCCTTCTCAGAGATTTTTTTGAGGAGTTCTATTCTGAGCAATCATTTATATTTTATACTCCAGTAATACAAAGTCAGAGTAAAACAAATAGTTGGTTTCTTGTTCAATTACTTACTGTATTATTAACAGTGGCTGTTCAGAGTACAGTGTCAAATCAGGATGGAGGGAGGTGTGTGCCCATTGCTTCTACTTATACTGCACAGATAGCAGAATTGAGAGGAGTTAGTTGGAATGTTAAGGGCATGGTGACATAGCCAAAATGTTAAAGGCATGGTGACATAGCCAAAAGCCAATGCAATATTGCATCAGATTAATAAAGATAGGATTAATTTTTCCTTCTTGCAAAATATCAAGGTTAAGGTCTCGCATGTACACAGGCTAGCTGGATGGGGTAATATTATGTATCATGTGTCACATCTTCAAGGAGGGGGATTGTTACCCTCATTAGTAGTCAATCGAGTTGGGTGTTGCAAAATAGTCAGAAAGGCCTGGTATTTGGTTGATTCCATGTTTGGTAGACATATTTTAGTTAACGTCTGTGGGCCAAATGATGATAATCCAGTAGTGCTGCAGAATATTAGGAGACAACTTGGGAAATTAAATCTGCAACAAGAAATGGTTATAGTTGAGGGGGATTTCAGTTTGGTAACTGACCCTTGATTAGATAGGTTCGAATGGAGGGGATGTCCTGTCTGCCTAAAGTAGCTAAGGAATTCTAAATGTTAATACATACACTAGATTTGGTTGATGGCTGGCATGATCTTAACCCAGTGGTACTTGACTACACATAGTTGAGACATGGGTTAATAGCTAGTCAGTTGGATATGTGGTTGGTAGATAAACAATGTTTCATATGGGTTAGATTAGTACAGATTACACCACAGGCCTGTCAGACTGTGCTCACCTTTTTCCTAGTTTTTCATCCAAACACCCTGCCCCTGATCACCAAATTTTGGAGACTCTTTGTAGAAATAATGGCTTTGTGGGGGGGGTGCTTTAAAAACCTGGATGTTAGCATATTGGAGGCCAGTCAGTGTTCACAGAACTGGATTGCTTTCAAATGGGATTGCCTGAATTAAGTGAGGGATTGGCAAGATAGGAGAGCAAGGAAAGAGTAAATATTTAAGTAGCAAAAGGGTATAAATGAACATCTTAGAGGAGAGATACTGAATCTTAAAAGGCAATATGGAGTATATGTCTATACACAGTATGACACTAGAAAGAAGAGAAAGCTGCTGTTTTACTGGGTGAAAGTTATTACCTTAAGAACAGTGTTGGCATGGAAGGAGGGAAAGCGGGAAATGGAGATAAAAGCAGTTAGGAGTGTGTGTGTGGGGGGGGACTGGAGGTATGCCTGTGGAAAATATGTGATATTTTGCGTACCGACTACAGGCAGGTTATACAAGATGTCATCCCCTGTGAAATGAGTGAAATCAATGACTTTTTAAGTACCTCCCATGTCTGATGGAAGAAATGATCAGCGGATTAGCAGCCTGATGAATAGGCAAGAAATTATGTGTGCCATAGACTCCCTTCCAGTGGGCAAAACCCCATGTCTAGAAGGGTTCCCTGCTGAATTCTTTCAGTCTCTTAAGGAGGAATTGCTTCACTCTCTGTACAACTGAGTTAGGTAAGTCTCATTGTTTAAACTATTCCCTACAGAGCTAACCTGTGCAAAGGTGTTAATGTTTCCAATGTTTCCATGATTCTGCTACTTGTCAGCCCATTTCTCTGGTACAGAAAGATCTCAAAATCTTTACTAAGTACTGGTGACTAGGCTGTACAAGGTGTTACCATCATTTATAGGTTTCAACCATCTGGGGTTTATCAAAGGGATAGCAGGTAGTCCTGAACTAATTAGGCTTTGGTTGGATGTAAAAGCTTCCTGTAAAAAGAAAACCATGTGAGCTGCTATTGTAATCAGGAATTTTGGGAAAGCATTTGACAGCATTCAATGGGACTTTATTTGGATGGGCTTCCAGAAACTGTTTATTGACTGGTGTAAGCTGTTTTAGCAGACTCCCACTGCTACAGTTTTTGTTAAGGAAGTACTTTCATCTAGACGTGATCTGCATAGAGGTATGGGGTCGAACTGCCTACTCCCCCCTAATCTGTTTGTTATAGTAGTATCAGTGATTGATGCTTTTTGCAAGAGTGGTTTGCTAGGGCAAGGATCAGGATAAGAGGTTTTTCCCCTCCATGTTCTACATGCAGGACTGGCCTTTGGTCAACTGGTGCACTAGGCAAAATGTCTCCTTAGGATCTCCCAACACCATCCTGTGTCCCCATCCTGGTCTACCTACACCATCCAGATTACTGGAAAAGTGCCCCTGCTAGAGCAGCGCCCTAGGTTCTCACCTACTTGGCCTATGCCTAAGGCTGGCTATGACTACATGGTTCACTAATGATTGTGCTCTGTAAATTTCTGAACCACCGTTCCATGCTGAGCCTATTCTATTATTCATGCAAGAAATTTCCTGCCTAACAGGGCTGAAGGTTAATGTGAATAAGTCAGTGATCTTTCTATTAAATTAAAGTACCAGAGATACTCTTATGAGAGTAGTTTCTCTTTTCAAATGGCTACAAAGATCAAATATATTAGAATTACAGTGTTGCAATGGCTGGAATCCCCAACAGGCCTTAATTTACAGCCAGTGACTACTGAAATAATGGATAAGATGACCTGGTTGAGTAAACAAAAATTGGTTCTTTCTGAGTAAGATTCAAATTGTGAAAATGTCTGTACTGCTTAAATTGTTATTTATGTTAAGACACTTGCCTCAGGTGCAATTCTCTAGAGAATAGGCCAGCAACCTAGGGCTAATTGGCTGTTTTATATGGCAGAGTAAATGTCCCAGGCTCAGCCATTTGAAATAAGGAATTTCTAAGATTAAGGGAAGATTTGGCATGCCTGATTTGACCGCAATGGACATCAGTTTTGGGCTGGTACTTCCATAGAACTCATATGGCCCCCACCCTGATTTGGGTTGTGAGTGACTTACTGAAAAGGAAACCAACGTATCCTAAATGTAGATGTAAATCCTCATAAAAGATATGGGATCCAGGCAGTATGGAGCTTTAGCTATTTAGGCAAAGTGGATATTCATTGGTGGAGGTAGCCTGGCCAAGGTTATATGCCTCTCCATGGAGGAATAAAGATGTTACAGTGGCAGGGAAAGAAATGTGAAGAGAAGGAGTAAGTGGATTAGAGAGAGATTTGTGGTCCTCAAAAGAAAAGGGCATGTTATCTCTTACACAACACAGATAATGGTTCCCATACTTGAATAATAAATGGTAGCAGTACTTTCAACTGATAACCTCAGTCGGAGAGGTGATGTTACCTAAAGATGATGAATGATAGTGATACTGTGGGAAGCAGAAAATGTAAGCAGTGGCCTAAATTTAAATCATAGTATGAGCATATTACCCTCCCCTTGCTGCAGACTCTGTCAACGTTAATGGTTCAAATAGGAGAAATACTGTAATATATTGATTATCTTAGCCTCTCAGTGGAATTGACTTGTGGAATCTATGTGGTTATCTAATCAGCCCTCTCTCACCTCTTTCACAATATTAAAGATAACCAATGAGTGGCATATTACTCCAGTGGAGATAGCCAGGTGAGAACACACTAACTCATCAAGGTGTTGGAGATGTGGCAGTAGGGAGGTAGACTATATACACTTAATTTGAGAATAAGAGAGTTCATTCCCTGTGGCAGGCAGTTATACAGGGCATTACTTATGTTGTAGATGTACATCTTCAACAATGTGAGGATATTGGTTTTTGGCTTTTGGGAGTCCATATGTCAGTGGGCATATTCTCCATGTTGCAATATGCATTGATTAGAAATGTGATTGCTATGATGATGGCATCTATATTTAGGGACTGGAAGAACATCCTGCCAGACTGGTCAGAATTGTTTTCACAATTAGCATGCAATCCCAAGGACTGGCCTTCCTAGAAATTAGACATAGTCTGGTAGAATAAGTCATGGACAATGCTAATGTATGGAATGCAAATGAATTATGTGTAATTTTTTTTCTTTAATTTAGTTTTTCTTACTGTTAATACCGTGTTAGACAGCTTGATATATGTCACTAGCTCTAATTTTGCTACAGTGTCAGTGATTAATTATTAGGTTGCGTTCAAGTGTTTGGTATTATTTTCACAATAAAAATGTTTTTTACAAAATGAAAAAAAAAACTAATAGAAATAAACTTGTACAGAAAAGGTTTTATGAAACATATTAGAATTTAGATACTGCACAAACATTTGTAGATTGCTTCTGTCATCCTGCCATAGCAGCCAGAAGTCAACTTAAAAATGATGCCAAATACAGATAAAAGGTAAAAGCTGATTTCTAGTCCTATCATATATTTACGTGATCTCAAAGAACCTCAAACAAATCCCCTTATATGTGAGCAAAGGTTGCATCTATGATGATACATTTTAGCTGAATATAGTCAACACGTTTGATTAAAGAAACAAAAAAATCAATTGAACTCAAAGAATATTTGTCCAATTCTGTTACCCCAAAATGTAATATTGCTCATCCACCATAATGTAGGATGCTAGTATGTACAGAATTTAAAAACAAGTAATCTCTGTGGTATCCCCGAAGTCTCAAAACAACCCATTAAAGTGTAGTGGGTCTAAAAACAAAACAGTGTAAGAAACTTCTCTGTGTGGAAGATTTTCAGTCCATATATTTCTAGTTAATCACTGTATATTAATCAGATCAGACAACAGTAGTAGAAGTAGCGAACGTAAACCTCGTCAAGTCAAAAAGTAATAATAGAAAATATATAATTCTACAGCATTACTAAGTATGTAATCCAAGCAAGGCAGGCAGTCTGTTGAAAATCCTTTATTAAGTACAGACAGCGATCCAAGTAAAACAAAAATAGAGTAATAATTTCCTCACAAGCTTTCTAAATATATATATGCTTTTTATCAGGCATGGGAGTGGTTTATTGTGCTGTAAAACAAAGTGTTATTGGTACACATGTTACATTCACATCCCTTCCTCCATCAGTGTGACATTCGAGCTGGTCCTGCCCTACCTAGTAGCTGTCATAATAATATATAGCCCTAATGTACTTTAATGGTACATCTTATTTAACCAAATTATTAAGTCTGTGATTTTATACAAAGCAATATACTACATGGTTGGAAATATATCAACCTTAGTTAATTTTGCGATCAAAAATTATATATAAATATATACATATACATTTTGCATGTAAAAATCAGTTTCTATTTTCATAACCTATTGTTAACAAAGATCCTTCTAGACTTCTTCAGGTCTGTGTACAAGAACCTAAACCTATATAATTGTATAATTAGTTAGTATTGTTATTACCATCATTTTGAATAAAGTGGAAAAAAGAGAACCAGAAAAAAGTAAAAAATATATATGTATGATGATGGAAACAAAATATACACTTAAATTTCAAATTATTTAAAATGGTATTTAAAACCAATTTGTAGAAAAAAATAAAATAAAATACACTTAGTCATGTAAACAATGTGGCAATTTTCTAAGTTCCAGTGCACTTTTAATTGAACAGTAGTAGTTAAGTCCAGGCTTTCTAAAAGAGTTCAGCTTTAATTGCCACATGAGTTCCTGTTTCTCCAGAATATTCGGGATGTCTCCTTCAAGATCGCCCATGTCTACAACCTCCCCATTATAGAACTGAAAAGGACTGAAGCACCTTCACTCAACCTCCCCAGTAGAAAAATGTAAGTAATCCCACAGAGAATAACAAATGCAAAAATAGCTGCACCCTGACATACACTTTGGATTATCACAGTATCAAAAATATTATTGAAGAAAACTGGGACATTGTCACAGGAAACCCTTTTTTGATTAACATCTTAGGTAAAACCCCATCATTTGTTTATAGGAAGGCCAGGAATATTAGACGTTTTGTTGAATTTAAACCTAGACCATGAGAGAAAAGCACTAAAAGATGTGAAACTAATTGTACATTTTGTATATTTATACAGCAAGGTGATAGTTTTTATTGCCCTTATTTAAAGAAGATCATTAAAACCAGTGCAGGGGGTGACTGTAACACTAAAAAAGTAATTTACAGGGCACAGTGCAATGAATGTGATGCATTCTATGTGGGCAAGACTGTAAATAAACTCAAGCGAAGGATTTCATGTCATCTGTCAGAAATCCGCCCTGGATGTAAAAATAATGCACTAGCCAAACACCTTTCTCTTCATAATCTTCCTGGATTGCATAGACATGGGTGATCTTGAAGGAGACATCCCGAATATTCTGGAGAAACAGGAACTCATGTGGCAATTAAAGCTGAACTCTTTTAGAAAGCCTGGACTAAACTACTACTGTTCAATTAAAAGTGCACTGGAACTTAGAAAATTGCCACATTGTTTTCATGACTAAGTGTATTTTATTTTATTTTTTTCTACAAATTAGTTTTAAATACCATTTTAAATAATTTGAAATTTAAGTGTATATTTTGTTTCCATCATCATACATATATTTTTTTACTTTTTTCTGGTTCTCTTTTTCCACTTTATTCAAAATGATGGTAATAACAATACTAACTAATTATACAATTATATAGGTTTTTAGGGTTCTTGTACACAGACCTGAAGAAGTCTAGAAGGACGAAAGCGATCTTTGTTAACAATAGGTTATGAAAATAGAAACTGATTTTTACATGCAAAATGTATATGTATATATTTATATATAATTTTTGATCGCAAAATGAACTAAGGTTGATATATTTCCAGCCATGTAGTATATTGCCTTGTATAAAATCACAGACTTAATAATTTGGTTAAATAAGATGCACTATTAAAGTACATTAGGGCTATATATTATTATGACAGCTACTAGGTAGGGCAGGACCAGCTCGAATGTCACACTGATGGGGGAAGGGATGTAAATTTAACATGTGTACCAATAACACTTTGTTTTACAGCACAATAAACCACTCCCATGCCTGATAGAAAGCATATATATATTTAGAAAGCTTGTGAGGAAATTATTACTCTATTTTTGTTTTACTTGGATCGCTTGTCTGTGTACTTAATAAAGGATTTTCGACAGGAAACAGACTGCCTGCCTTGCTTGGATTACTTTCGAATACTTAGTAATGCTGTAGAATTATAAATTTTCTATTATTACTTTTTGACTTGACGAGTTTACGTTCGCTACTTCTACTACTGTTGTCTGATCTGATTAATATACAGTGATTAACTAGATATGTACAGAATTTACATTCAAAATACTTACAAAACAATTCTGTTGCATTTGCACCTCACTAATCAACTCAGATGTAAAACATCCAGTAATAGTTTAAACATTTACCAAAAAAACATTGATAAAGGTTCTGTAAGGGACCCATTCCTACAGATAATAGATCCTCCAGGAGGGGGAGTCAAATTCTTAAGAATTTTAGGTAAGATATTAAAAAACTCCACGGAGCAGGAATAGTCATAGGTAACAGATCTTTCAATACAATATTAAGTTGTTCAGCACAAGTTAAAAAGTTATTTCCTTCTTAAGTCTGGGTGTAGGATCATAAGGTAATTTACAATTATACACAGAATCTCCAAACTGTCTAAGAACTTTGTAAACAGTTTTATTTATTGATTGATTGATTGACTGGTTGCTTGATTGATTGACTGGTTGCTTGATTGATTGATTGGTTGCTTGATTGATTGATTGATTGATTGATTGATTGATTGATTGATTTTTTGATTATTGGAAAGTCCGACTCAGGAGAAGGCCATTTTCAGTGGATGCCTGAGGAGAAAAGCTCCAAATTATTATAAAACATTTTAAGAAAAGTAATTTTACAATCTTCAGAATTAAAACAAAAACAAAACCATCTGCAGTTTAAATAATTATAACAAATTAGACAAATGGCCAGATTCAGTAAATCCTACCTGGTCTGTTTAAACGATGTGAGTATTGCACTGCAACATGCGCATGGTAGCACATTGTTATGGATTCAGTAAGAGGCTCTACACAGTGTGTAGAGCTGCACAAACAAGGTAAACATCATGGCATGCTAATTTCAGCATAAGCAACAGAACTGTATGCTAATCAACCAATCCAAGATGGAGGAGCTATTCAACAAGCTATAGAGCAGCCATGTAGACTCAGTGCTGGTTTTCCCTGCAAATTCCAAAACCTATTGGAATACAGCCATGGGAAGGAGTCTACACAGAAACAATGTTAGGGCCTGCTGTTGCTTTAATTCATGTATATGTGCAACAGGCTGAAGTATGTGCTGTTACTACTGCTAATAGACCAAGGCCAAGAAGGAAAAGAGTTTTTGGATCCTGTTTAATTTGTAACCTACATGATGTGATAATTGTAGAGTGGTACAGGGTGGATAGTGACACACTACAGGAACTCCACAATCTCTGTTGTCCTCAATTCAGAGCCAGGGCAAGCCAAGGAGAACCCATACCAGTGGAAACAAAGGTATGTGTAGTCCTTAGAATTTTAGCTACAGCTGCCTTTCAGAGATCAACACGGGACGTGCTGGGGGTGTTACTGGCATCAGCATCCAGGATTCTCTATCAATTCCTGAATGTTATGCTCCAATATGCCAGTGACCACATATATTTTCCCTGTACTTCTGAGGACAGGGCAAGAAATATGCAGGAGTTCTACCCTGTAGCACACTACACTGAAGTAGTGGGTGCCGTAGATTGCACACATAGAAATTAAGGCACCACCCAGTGAACAGGGAAGGTTCTACATAAATACAAAGGGCTTCCACTCTATGAACTGCCAGGTTGTGTGTAATGCCAAGAGAATCATCTTGAATGTGTGCGCTGGCAACCCAGATAGTTACCATAATTCACATAGCTCACACCTCCCAACTGTATCAGATGTTCACTGGAGATATCCCACAAGGTCATTTACTGGGGGATACAGGTTATGCACTGGAACCATAGATGATGATGCCCATCAGAAATGCATACACACCCACTGTAGAACTCCATAGTGAGGCACACGCTCAAATCAGTAATATCATAGAGTATATGTTTGGGCTGCTGAAGTCATGGTTCCAGTGCCTAGACACATCTGGGGAGCCCTGCAGTACAATCCACATACATAAGCTGAAATATTCACTTTATGTGCCATGCTACACAACATCATCCTGAGAAAACAGCTTCAGCTGGATCAGCAAGGGGAAGGGACACACATCCCACCACCAATGGCAAGGTCACCACAGCCACACGCAGGTGAGGAGTCAGAAGAGGAACCAGCAGCTGCTGTGGGTGCAGGCAGATGTAGGTGTGCTCAATATGCCCACACATTGGTTAAGTGGAAACGGATAGCAAACTCACTCACCACCTAAGGGGCTACAACCTTCCTTCTATGCACATACATATAGTAACATTGATGCCGCGCAATACTTACAACCTTTTCCTGCCTATGTAATGGCTGTTAGCATCAGATGAAGTCAGCCCTGAACTAAAACTGTTACATCTGTTGGATCTACAAGGTAAGTGTTGAGCCTGGAGTGTATTGTGTAATAATATGAATGAATGGCATATCCTTGCATGTTGTTACTTGGTAGTGCAAGCAAGTAAAAGGTGGGTGATTTGTATGGAAATGACTTTAACATGTGATAGCAGAGATTTATGTGACTTATATGTGTTCATTATTAAGTAGTAGGCTTCAACCATCAAAGATTCACAGTCATACCTCCCAAAAGTACCGATGGTCACAGAATGTCTTCAGTATAGCACTATATATTTGTTCTGAAAAATCATTAATGACAGAAGTTAGAAAGTAATGATACACATTTCAGTTTCAGACTTCACAACCCTCACAGGATCATTAACACTTTGCCAGGACTTTTGAGAGCAGGGAAAGTATGGCATTGGGCTGGAAATTAGTGGTATCAGTGTTTTACTGCCTTTATGGAGTGGGATGATGAATGCTTGTCTCCAAAGTAAGGGAACATAGGATTCATGGACAGATCTATTTATTATAATGGAGATAGGGAAGGCTATGTTGTTGGCAGATAATTTGAGGAAGGACACAGGTAAATTATCTGGTGTGTTGGAGCATGGTTTCAGTTGGAGGCGAAGGTTTTTTTATAGTGCGGATGGTAATAGGATCAGATGAAGTCAGCCCTGAACTAAATCTGTTGAAACTGTTGGATCTACAAGGTAAGTGTTGAGCCTGGAGTGTATTGTGTAATAATATGAATGAATGGCATATCCTTGCATGTTGTTACTTGGTAGTGCAAGCAAGTAAAATGTGGGTGATTTGTACGGAAATGACTTTAACACGTGACAGCAGAGATATATGTGTTCATTATTACGTAGTAGGCTTCAACCATCAAAGATTCACAGTCATACCTCCCAAAAGTACTGATGTTCACAGACTGTCTGCAGTTTAGCACTATATATTTGTACTGAAAAATCATTAATGACAGAAGTTAGAAAATAATGATACACATTTCAGTTTCAGACTTCACAACCCTCACAGGATCATTAACAATACTGATGCAACAAGAGTTTGATGCAATCAACTGTCTAACTTTCTAAGACCAATATAAGTCAATGGTACAATTACCAATTCAACATTACAAATGCAGATATACTAAGTACTAAGTCAGCTATGCACCCTGAGCATCAGACACAAAGCGTATTTATTTATTTATTTCAGTTTGATGACCGGGGAAGTCCACTGGGCCTAAAAGAGCCCATTTTCAGTAGAGGCCCAGAGAGAAAAGCTCCAGTAACAATGACAAATATATAAACATATAAACATCTACAAATACAAAACAAAGAAGTCAGCTTCATGCAGCTAAATAAATTCTACATTCTACAATCATAAAAGTTAATTACTAAAAATAAAAATCTAGCATCTGTATGGTCTAAGAGTCATTAACAGTGAATTACAATTGAACAAAAGAAAGCTATTGGAAAAACTGTTAACAAAGTTTGGAGTGAGATATAGGAGGAGACAGAGGCAAAGGATGTGAGTGCAGAGATGATGCATAAAGTTAGAAGATGGGTTTAGATGTTAGAGGGTCCTATGTGGGGAAGGAGCAAGGGCATTCCCACTTTGGGGATAGGTAGGAATGGAGGAGGGATTTAAAGTTAGAGTGGCTTTGAGGATTTCTAAGGGAGAGAGGAAGTGATTTCCATAGTTTAGCTAAGCAGCAGGATAGTAGAAGGCACCCAGATGGCCATAAAGGTTTGTAGATTTTGAGCAGGTTCTGATTGTCTGATCTAACTGAGCAATTAGGAATATAGGGGGTTTTGGTAGTGGAGAGAGAGGGACAGAAGGATGGGATAAATATGAGCTTATGGGCAGTGGTGAGTTTAAGGAGGTTCATATAGCTAGGAAGCTCAAACCATTGCTGTGAATGGCGGGAGATGCAGTGATGGGATGAGTTCCTAGAGTTGGTGGTGAATTTGCAGATTTTATTATAGCAGGCTTCTAATTTAGTTTGTAGGCTGATATGAAGATTAGAGAACAGAGAAGCAGTGTACATCAGGGAGGGGAGAAGGTATGTGGAGACAAGGGTCTTTCTGGTGGAGCGGGTAAGGTAACAGTTGTGCCTATATAGGCATCTTAATTTTTGATGTTTTTTTTTTATGTTAGTTTGGATGTGGCTATCGAATTTTAAATGTTCATCAATGATGATGACACTGAGCAGTTTGGTGTGTGAGACAATTTTAATGGGGTTGTTATTCTGGCTTATTATTTTAAAGGAGTTCCTATCAATGGGGAAGTTTTTAGATGGAGAAAAAATCATTAATTTGCTTTTTCTTTTTTCTTTTTGGCATTAACGGCAAGATGGTTGTTTTGCATCCAGGTTTCAGTATTTGAGAAAGCTGACTGGGTTATCTGTAGAAGGTTGGAAGGGGTGTCGGCTGAGCAGATGATTGTCTGGATTAGGGTGGTATCAGAGATGGAGTAGTGAAAGTTGTTGATGAATATATTGAAAAGTAAGGGGCCAAGGACAGAACTTTGGGGTACCCCAGTAAAGGTGTATAGGAAGGATGAGATGGAATGTTTCCATTTAACAGCTTGTTGTCTTTTGGAGAGGTAGCTGGTGAAACCAAGCTATGATGGAAGAGGAGAGATTAAGTGAGAAGAGTTGAGATAGGAGTATAGGGTCAGAGATGGTGTCAAGGGATTTGGAGAGGTCTAGGAACAAGGTAGAAATTATTTTGCCAGAGTCATGAACATGATTAATGGACTCGAGGAAGGAGAGGAGTGCAGTGATGGTACTATGGCCAGGACAGAATTCATATTGTGTGGGGGTTAGGAGGTTATTAAGTGTTAGATATGGCATCCGTTGTGAGTGAATACACTTTGCCAGGACATTTGAGAGCAGGGAAAGTATGGCATTGGGCTGGAAATTAGTGGTATCAGTGTTTTTACCACCTTTATGGAGTGGGATGATGAATGCTTGTCTCCAAAGTAAGGGAATATAGGATTCATGGACAGCACTATTTATTATAATGGAGATAGGGAAGGCTATGCTGTTGGCAGATAATTTGAGGAAGGATGCAGGTAAATTATCTGGTGTGTTGGAGCATGATTTCAATTGGAGGCGGAGGTTTTTTTATAGTGTGGATGGTTATAGGACTGAGGCTGAAGGAAGGGATATGTATTGTGAGATCTGAGGGGGAGGTGTGGTGAGGGGGGAGATATTAGAGGGGAGCTGTGGAAGCTAGCAGTAAGCTTGGCTATACATTCCACAAAGAAGGTGCTGAGCAGAGAAGCTGTTTCTTGATCAGAGCAGTTAGGGTTAGGGCATGGGTTGTCTTTACTGCCAGGATGAAGGATGGAGGAGATAGTATTCCAGAATTTTCTGGTTTTGTTAGTTTGTTCAGATTGAAGCTTAGAGTAGAATGTTTTACAGTCTCTGGTTATTAGTTTTTTGATGGAGTTGCAGAGTTATTTAATTTCTAGTAGGATATTATGTTGCTTATTGGTTTAATATTGTTACCATTTTTTGTCTCTAAGGAGCATGATGTGTTTGGTTTCCTTTGATAGCCAAGGAGAAGTTATAGCTTTTACTCTTTTTGTCCTAAGGTTATTGAGTAGGTTCAGAAAAGTTTCATTAAAGTAGTTTATGGCGTTGTCAAGGAGCAGAGTTCTTAAAGGTAACCAGTCGGTAAGTTTTTAATAGTCTGAAAATATTTGTGGGTTGAAGTTGGATAGGTTTGGGTTTGTATGTAGTGGTATTGTTTATGGGGGTGGTACTGATCAGCAAAGGCTGGTAGATGGTCATTGAGAGGGTCAGGATGATACTTGTACTTGAGATTAAATTTGGATGAGACACTAGGATCCAGTCAATGTTGGAGCTGGAGGCTCCATCTTTGTTTGGCCTGGTGGGGGAGTTAATTAGCTGGGTGAAGTTAAAGAGGTTGATTGATTGGGTAGGGGATTGAGAATTAATAGTGGACCAGTTAATGTTTATGTCGTCTAGGATGAAGGTTTCATTTTTAATGTTTGAGGTGAACCAGGAGAGAATGTCTTCTAGTATTAGGATGTTATTACCTGGAGGGATGTAGAGAGCAGCTATGCATATGGATTTGAGTTTGTTGATTTTTAAGAAAGCTATGGTTAATTCAGAGTTAGCAAATTTTGGAGTGGGAGTATTGTATGGGGTAACTGTATAGATGGAAGAGTAGATTATGTTTGCACCACCTCCTTTATCATTGGGCCTATCATTACGAATAGTATGGTAGTTAGGTGGCAGAATTTCATTATTTTTTATGTTTGGTTTAAGCCAAGTTTCTAAAATGGCAAGTATGTCTGGCTGGTTATGGAAAAAACAGGCATACAGGTTAGAAATTTTGTTACAAAGACTTTGGGTATTAATTGTGGTTATGCGAATGCTCTTGGGGGTGTGAGGGAATGATGGATGGGGAGAGGAGATGGATAGAGGGTTGGTGGGCCCGAGGTTGGAGTGAATGTTGCCAGAAAGAGAGAGGGAGATTTGACCTGGTATGAGTATGACTACATCTAATGTGGAAAAGGAGTCTGAGCAGAGATAGGATGTGTATTTGTTGTGGAGGGTGTGATAATTTAGAAGAGGGTAGGATAGGTAGTACTTTGAGTTTATATAAGAGGGTTGTGTTGGAAGGATAGAGTTCATGAATTATAGAGGAGAAGGAGGGTGATGTAGTATGTTGGAAGTTAGAGGTATAGTGTAGTGGTAGGGTGTAAGAGGTATAAGGGAGTTGTGTAAGGTAAGAAAGGGTGCTAAGGAGTACAATCGGCAGTGCTAAGCTAAGGAAATGTGTTTTGGTAAAAGACATTGTGTAGGTGGAAGTTGGTCACTTTAAGTTAGGCATGTGACTGTGAAGGAGAAGTGATGTGTGATTGGATGAATGACTGAGTGGGAGAAGTTATGATTAAATCAATGTAGAAGTAGTGGGAGCGGGTAGGAATTGGGGCCAGGGTAGGGGAGTGGCGTGAACCCACAGGGCAAACAAGCAGACAGAGCCAGTCTATGCTGAACTGCTGCAAAAACAATCAGTGGAGCCCTATGGGGTAAGTAACTGATGGAATAATTCTATGAGCTTAACAGAAGTTAATATTGGAGGAGGAGGAGGAAGAGGGAATTCAGTTGCGATATAGTAGCTGAGTGGGTTTCAGGTAGAGATATACTATTCTGGGGGGACACAAGGTAGCAGTACAGACTGCAAGCACTAAGCAGTGACATTACATTACTTATGTGGAGATATAAAACATTCTTAACAGAACATACATTAGTAGTTTGGGGGGGTACAGTTCTTAGTCTTCACTTCTTTGCTGTCTAGTAGGGTTTTCTCTTTATATTTCTAGTTTGGTGGATTGCAGTCAGGTCAGCACCTTCTCGGGGGGGGGGGGGGACCTTGAGTGGTAGGTGACCCATCTGAAATGTAAAATAAAAGAGAAAGTCACAAGTAAATTAAAGCAAAATGCAGCAGTGAACAAAGTTTAATGTAGAATATCGGGAATTATGAGAAAGGAGAAAGGAAGTGACATGAAAGAGAGGAGTGAGAGGACAGAGGCACAGGAAAGGTACAATCTAGGATCACACAGCTATACTTTACCACTTCAAGTAGTGTGTGCACAGAGGTGGCTTTATATCATACTGGCACAGCTAAGGCACTATACAATACAATCATTAAAAGCAAATATGGGAGTGATGTAACTAAAGCAAACCATATTAACCATATATGTATCCCTGAATCCAATAGATAGAGAACAGGGATATGGCACAGTTAGCATCACTTGCACAGGGTGTTGTGTGTGGAGGGGGCAGGAATCACAAAATGTTGGTGAGTGTGTGTGAATAAGAAAGAGAAGCAGGCAACCATTCAGGCAAAGTAACAAATGATCAGTGAGAGAAAATGAGTTCTAAGCTTCATAGCTGAGCCATGTAACTGTTGTGTGTGTCTGTATGGGTCATCCAGGTGAAACTGATGTGTGAGTGTCTACATGAACACAACCAAGTTTTGTGCTACCTCTGCCTCTTGGTATGTTGCACAGGTGAGAGCCATGCATGGTTGAGATGGCAGTTTATCATTGTTGTACCCGACCATAAGAACTGGCTCAGCCAGGAGTTGCACTGGCAAACCCAAGCTCATGGTCAGATGCACTGCTGCTACTTGAATGTGATTGATGTCTGCTGGGTAAGCTCTCCTCACAAGGATGCCCAGGTCCACAATTCCATGGCCTGCCAAATCTGACAGAGCAGTGGAAGTACTACCACTATGGGAGTGTGATCAGGCACAGCCAAGTCATCTAACAGCAGAAGATGTGACTGACCTACACTCACGAGGATGCTATTTTCCTTCCAGCAGATGTTCCATCACAGACACCATCCATTCCAATGTGTCATTCATCCAATCCATTGAATCAGCAACACAGTGAAGTCAGTCACACATGTTAGCCTCTGTCACATCTACAACCTTAAGCATTTCTCTGGAGGACCTATGGAAGCATGCATCTGCCTCCATGATGACCCTAAGAGTACATTGAGTGGTACAGAAAGAGACTCCTGGATCACATGGAGGATGGACAGCAGGCATCCTTTGAGCACCCCAACAACCCTCCTGCATGGCACCTCACCCACACTTTAGCTGCGATCTCTGATTGATTGTCTCACTCTCCACTTGTCCAATATCTGAGGGCCCACTGTAATGGGTAGGCATAAGTCTACTGGCTGTGTCTGATGAAATTACAGGGGATGGCTGTATGTCAACCCTCAGTGACATATTCAACCTCTGCACCCCCCCCAAATGTGCCTCTGTTTAGCCACCATCATCATCAGAGTCTGCTGATACTCTGACATTAGGTGGTAGAAGTCCCACACTTCCACTGTCAGGATCACCTGTGATAATAAGCAACAAACGCAGGAAAAATGAATATCTACATTACTATAGTCCAATATATGCTAACAAGCTAACAGTGGTGCCTCTATTACAGACAGTGCAGCAATACACACAACAGTCCTGACATCAACATTACAAGCTAAATATTTCTTTGAAATGATCATCAGAACTGACAGATGTTTGGCTTACCATGTACAGATGAATTGTAGGCTCTCTATGCTGGATGGTCCTGGAAGAAATTAAGCAAAAGGTAAGGATAATATCATCAAAATTAACAGTAACAAAGTGGGTACAACTTTTTTTCCCTTTATATGTCCATAAACCTGCGGTGGTGGTGCTGCGGTAGCATTGTCGCCTCACAGTAAGACGCTGTCCGATTCGATTCTCAGCTAGAGCGTCTTCTACGTGGAGACGTGCGTGAATGGGTGTGCCTTCGTTGAAAGTTGTGCGTCAGGCCTGGCAAGCCGGTACATAAAAATCAACTGGCAATCATTAGTGGACCGGTGTTCCGCTGTGGCGACCCCTAACTGGGAAAAGCCGAAAGACACAAAAATGTCCATTAAGTATACTTTCAACAAGAAGTTCAATGACAAGTCCAACCTAAGCCCATGTGTAATCAATCAGAATGTGTGGTTAACTGTAGCAATCTACAATCCCCCCCGACCAATTTCTTGTTAAACAAATCTAACATATTGATGTAAATATTTTACTATACATGAGTATTTAACAAATGAAAAACATAAGCTTATCTCGAAGCTCCTTCTGGGACATACATGCTCTCCTTGAAACTGTATCACCAATGCAAAGGACATGCTGTTCTGAAGATTCCTGATAGTTGTCTGGATCCCTGACAGTGGATAAGAACTCTTCATTTGCTGTTAGCAGTGGCTGTGTAGCAGACTCCCCTGGTACACATCTGATCATAGGCCACTGCAGCCAATCTCCTCCATGCAGATGAGATTATGTCAGTGACCCTATGACGCATCTGATCATATGTCCTGCTGGGGCCACCTATTGCTTTCAGATCTGCAAATATCTGCTGCCAAATTTGCATTCTGCCTGACATATCTTCACATTCCCTCTCAAGCAGAAAGGCAGCATGTCACCTAAAAGCTTCCACAATTACCTGATTCTCACGGTCACCAAAGGGCGTTTTTTGGGGATTGAGATGCCTGGGTGCCATGGTCCTAGGTGTCCTAAAACACAACAGAAGGATAATACACATAATTATCACATAACTAAAAAATACCTGATCCCTTATAAAAAAGAAAAGGTAGCATTTCAGTATTATCCACTGGAGAAACATAAACCAGTCTAGATATTTTAAATATGAACAATAGGAACTGAGTGGTTGTAACATATTACATTCTTACCAAAGCAAGGCTGGATGAAAAACAAGGGAAAGTAACAATAACAACATATCCGTGTTTGTGCCAAAACAGAAATGCAGCTTTGCTCCCCCCACCCCAAAAGAACAGGCAAATTATACATTTTGTTAAGAAACCATAAGTGAAATACTAAAAATGCTATCAAATGAACTGTCCCTGAAATATATGTACAGATTTAATATAGATCATTCCTTTTTAAGCTATTTCCAATCATGTATACCTGTGAAATGCCCTGACAAACATGCCCATGCCATCAGTATGCTTCTAAGCAATGCATACAGATAACAGTAGCATTCACTACTTAATATATATATATATATATATATATATATATATATATATATATATATATATATATGTTTACTATCATAACATTAATGATCAAAAAAGAATCCTACCTAAAATATCAAAGCAGATGGTTGAAATGGAATGTTGAGAAGGTCAAAATTTTGCAAACACACTTAAGTAAATTTGACCTTTCTTGACATCTGTAGACTGCAGTGGAACCCTGCATACCACATGACAAAACTATTTAGCAGGGGGGGCAAGCCCACCTGCACAACACACACCCTGCACATTAAATATTCCAAATCCAAGATTGCACTACAGTGGGGAAAAGGGCAAATTTCCTTCCGCAGTGTACCGCACTTTCTTGTCATAAGGCTGAACACATATGTGCAAATGCACAATGCATTCACTAAGTCAACATTCACACAAATGAAGGTTTGACAACACAGGTTCAGCCAATCAAATTTCGACATCTGTGGTCATCGAACCTTCACTTGGAATTTTGGCTGTAACATATATATATATATATATATATATATATATATATATATATATATATATATATATATATATATATATATATATATATATATATATATATATATATATATATGTGTGTGTGTGTGTGTGTGTGTGTGTGTGTGTGTGTGTTCTGTGTATAGATATAAAACACATTTTTCTTAATGACATTTCAGCATCTGCAGTATATAGCTGAAAAATGCAAGCATACTTTCTCCAGTTCAGTAGTCTTCTGTGCAGATATATCCCAAAGTAATATCCTCTTCTGTGTTTTCCATGTAAACAAGTCTCCTCACCTTCAGGTTCCCTAGCTATACAGTTGCATTTTTATGGTGTAAATTCAGGGCTGTTAGCACAGTGAAGATGCAAATGACATGTGAACTCATTTGAATTGCTGAATCCCAAATACTTTGCTCTGTGTTTCAGATGTAAACATAGTGCAGACACTCCCCCAGTGTTTGTTGCTAATGAATTGCAACTGTGAATGATTACTGGTAGAGAAGGAAAACACACACACAGTACTGCTGTACTACCAGTGGGTGTGTCAGGTTAAACTTACAAAGTATATAGAAGTAATTTTATCAAGGTGGAAATGTAAGTAAGAATCACACAGTTCACTGGCTCTGCACATTAACATCCAACCTCCTTCATTTGTTGACAACTATATATTATTGCCATTTAATATGCTCACACATTTTAAGGACAATTAGAGTGCCTTACAAACTGCATGCCTCAGATTACTGGTAAGCTAAGACAAGAGAGAGATAAGACAGAGTTGCATTTTTGCAAGCAATTGTCATAAATGGTTGTGTGATCACTCAATTAAATGCATCCTAAATTTATACATGTAAAAATAACTTTTGTGCAGTTTCTTAGCACTGTGGATGATGTCACAGTTGGTTGTATGCAGAATGATTTAATTTCCCTGCTGCAAAGCTGTTTGTGTGGCAAAGACCGATAAGGCACCCTTACTGTGTTCTGAAATTTCATTGGAGTGAGAGTTCAAATCTAGACCTATGTAGAAATATTTCATAATAACATTTTGTAGTGTTTATTTCATAGATTGCTTTCCTTCATTTCAACTACTTTTCCCTTTTATTTATTTATTTTTTGCCAGTCTTTCTGCAGTGCGTGGCATAGTGGAGACAATGGGAAACAGAGAAAATGAATGTCAGGTTTGGCTGTGCTTATAATCTCATTTGCACAACAGTTAGCAGTGTGTGAACCCAGACTAGTGGCCCAACCAGAAAGCAGACAGAAAACCTGCAGAACATCTGCAAACAGGGTGTCTGTAATAGTGCAAAGGTCAAAAACAATATATTGTTGCAATTTTTGCTTTCCATCTTGCAATGTTCTAAGTTGTGCTGTGCGGCAGTTAGCAAGGTTCCCCAACACCTGCAGTCATCAAACACCTGCAGACAGGATGTAGACAGCCAGTAACTGACAACAGATGCATTCAATTAATTCTGTTGGGCACCACACATTGTTTGGTGGTTAACACAGAGAACTTAAAAACGAGTAGGAAATTATGGAGATGGTATGTAACTAGTCCTGTGGCAGCAGGTGTAAGTGTATGACTGCAGTACAGATGGTCCTGTGTTCTAGTACAGAGCGTGCAACCTATTTTTATTATTGATACAGTGCAGTTTATAGCAATGAACTGAAAAATAGAGAAGTGTAATTTCAAAATTCTTGTGACAACAGGTACAAGTGTAAGACTGCCATGCACATGGTCCTGGGTTTTATGTTGTTCCACTACCCATTATATTCACTCTCACATATGACACTTTAGATAGTAGAGCTGATATGAATTATATGTATGAGGGATAATACACCCTTATTGTGTTTTCCAATGTATGGCTGAGGGGATATTGTCTACTGTAGTTTGTAAGTATAATTCTGCTATCTGGACATGCATGGCCTTCACAATTACATAAGACACATACACAACTGGATCTATATACAAGAACCTTGTCAATTCATAACATACATGTGTAACACCTCAAACTGTCAGCTGTATTTATGAATGATTTCTGACTATGTCTGAACAATAATTCTTCTGTGGCAAAGATGGAAAAATCAACAATGTTGTAGAAAAAGTTTTGTCCCTTATGCCTGGGTTTAAATCTCACACTTAAAAAAATCTATTTTATCAGTGTATAAAGCCAAAAATAAATGTGTCATGTTATGACATTTATGCCCCTAATGCATGTCTGCAAACCTAACTCACCAAACAGTTATCTTTCAATTTTCAATATATATTTCCAAGCTACATCAACAGACACCCTTCAAACTAAGGTCAAGTGTCAGATTAACGTTCCTATTTCAAATATTTATTTAATCTCTGCTTGGTACTGCCGCTCTCTGCTTAACATCACCCAAACATGGTTGGGATCATTAAACAGGTTTGCACACTACCAATAAATGCTATAACTGAAATTGGTGGGAAAGCATTAATTGACATTGCTCTAGTGCAGGTGTTAGACATGTCTGGAGTTAGTGGGGAAGCTGCCCAGTTAAGGGCACAGAGGTGGGATGTCCAGGTGTCCAGGATATTAAGTTTCTTCCTGGCAAAGCACCACAGCCAAAGGCTTCTGCAGGATGACTACTGTGGCTTCCAGTGCAAGTCTGAGACATGAAGTAGTTTGGCTCAGGCTCTATCCACTGCTACTGGCATCTCATGCACTGGGGAACAATGTAGACATCATTTTAATGACATACAGAGGTGCAAAAAGGGATACCCTCAACCATTGGTTGACTGAATTTGAAATTGCAGGCTTTCTACAGCTGTGTAAGTATGATAAGAGATGATTTGTAATACTTAGAAAACTAAATATAGGCAAAACTTTTATGCATAATGCTCTTCTGTTCTTTTCCCAGCTAATGCTGAACTAGAGTTCAATAGATGGGCTCCTACTGCTCAAATGGAGAGACTGAGGGAAGGAAGTGGTATTTATGCAGCACAAAAAAAGTATTATTCTAGCTTTAAAACTTAAAGATAGATTTTTGTGCTTTTTATACAGTTGTAGCAAAGTGAGCATGCATATCCTAACTGTAAAAGCAAGTATGCATGCATTAGTCTCTAGCTCAAACCAACTTTAGGAGTCAAATATAAGACTGTAGTCAGTGGTTGTTGGTTCAAATACCACAAGTCACAAGTATACAGTACTGCATTTATTTAATACTATTTATATTAAATTAAACTCTATACAAGTGGCATAAATGCCCTTCTGTTAACTGTAATATGTATAATTCATAGGTTCATAGGTAGATACTAGGCTATCGGCCCAAGGGCCTACTCAAGCCTAGCCAACAAGGATCCCTGGCTTATGCCACCCAAGAAAGTTATTTTCCAGTGCCACTGACGAGCAGAGACACAGAAGTGATCCCCGGGGTGCATTTCCTATTTCCCATCCACTCATCAAGATTTTTCTTGAAGAGTGCTAATGAAGAACTTTGCTTGACATAGATGGGTAGCCTGTTCCAGAGTATGGGAAGTCTCTGGGATAGGAATCTATCCCTCCAGCATATCCTGTTTATTGTGGTGACAAGGTTTAGGTCCCTAGAGCGTGTAGGTCAGAGGGATTGGGATTTCTTTAGGTGTAGCATGTCCAACAGCTCTGGGTTTGACATAGCTTTATATGTTAGGCAGAGATCACCTCTGAGTAGGTGATATGCTATGGAGTAAAGCTGGAGTTTTTTGAGGCGGTCAGTGTAGGGCATTTGTTTGAGTCCAGTAATCCTCTTTGTGAGGTACTTCTATCGCCTTTCCAGCTGCTGCAGATGTCTTGTGAGGTGCATTCCAATGGGTCTAATGAGTGATGAGTAGAGGGTAACGATGACCTCTTTTTCCTGGATGAGAACCCTTTTATGATGAGGTGTGCCACATAGAAGGACTTCCTCACTACTGTGGCGATGTGACTATCAAAGGAGAGACTACTGTCCACCTGGGTCCCAAGGTCTCTTATCACGCATTCGGTGTTAAGTAGATTGCTGCCTATGTGGTAGTTCATGGGTACAGAGTTTTTACCAAAGAGGATGACACTGCACTTTTTGGCATTGAGCTTGAGGTCATGGCTCTGACACCAGGCATCTGTCTCAGAGAGGCCTTTCTGTAGGATGTTCACATCATTTGGGGACTTGACTATGGCTCCTAGTTTACAGTCATCTGCAAACTTTGTTAGCCAGAGGCCATCTGTGTTAGCCTGTACTTCAGAGAAGTAGATACTAAACAGGAGCGGTCCCAGGACGGAACCCTGTGGTACTCCAATTGTCACTGGTTTGAGGTCAGATTTGGAGTCTGCAACTTTTACAGTGTGGGTTCTGTCAGTGAGCCAGTTGGCAACCCATCTTGTGATGTAGGGATTTATGCCTAGTTTATTGAGTTTAGCTATAATTCCAGAATGGGGATGGTGTCAAAAGCCTTGCCAAGGTCAAGATAGGCTGTGTGAACCACTTTACCCTCATCTACGGCTTTGGTGACTGCCTCAAAGAAGTCGATCAGGTTCAGGAGGCATGATCTGCCTTTCACAAACTCGAACTGGGTGGGATCCAGAGTTTGGAGGTTACCAATGTCTTTGTTTATGAGTTCCATGATGATACGTTCCATGGCTTTGCAGACCAGGCTCATCAGGCTAATAGGTCTATAGTTCCCGGGATCAGTGGTGGCTCCCCCTTTTGTGGAGAGGGATAACTGTTGCTGTGCACCATTCAGTGGGCACAAACCCTGATGCAAGGCTATTATTGAACATGGTGCTTAATTAGAGCAGGCATGCATGCAGTACATGGACATTTCAAGGATTACTTTCAGCAATCTGTAGTCATAGTGTGTATATGTTAGGATGTATACTTAATTTATAGTAACCGCTTCTATTCTGGTTTTTGGTTCCTGGTTTGAAGTAGGTTGTGGACTTAATTTTAATACTTCAGATAAAATAGATGAATAATTGTGTTAATGCATTGTATGTCACATATGATGGTACTAATGTTATCTCTCTTTTTTTCTGTCACCCCAACCCTCATCTCGCTTTTTTTATTTTCTATTATGTGTTTGCAAAATGTCTCCATGTCATCCATGTGTACTAAATTATTAAGTGCTACACAGCAGAGCGAGGTAGGCCAGCCCCAGTGGATCAGCCTGCTCCCACTCCACCAGCTCCAGCACAGATGTCCAGCACAACTGGGACCCAACTTGGCAGCATTGATTCTGCTTCCCTGTACTACCTGTGTCCTCAGGTAGTATAGCTTTGGCAGCTGGTGCTGTGGTACCCTCCAAGAGCAATGGCAGAGGCAGGGATTTCATCACCCACCAGGAAATGCCAGGTTTGGTGTGCTGCACCATTGGTGTAAGCCTACGCTGGATGGAGAGGCGGGTCTCTGTCATGTTAGGTAGGAGGAGAGGATATTAAGCATTCCAGCCACCAGTGGAGTAAGAGGACAGTGATGGCAGTCCAGTAGGTGAGGCTCGATGCTCACTGTCTCTATGTTTGACGGTCATGAGCCTGTATTGTCTCCTCCTTCACCCCAATCATGGTGTCCCCCACCTTTTGTGTCCCTCACCATCCCTGTGTCTTATATTGTTTATCTTGTTTGCTTGCATTTGCTTCCTCATCTACCCAATGTACCTGACCCAGAAATACCTATGTCCCTTACCCAGCATTCCTCTCTTACCAAATTAAAAAAAGCACCTGTCCCACAAATAATATATCATCTCATACATAGCTCTCCATTTTGCACATGTCTGCTTGACACACTTGATTCGGTCCAGTTGGCTAATCAACATGATTATGTTGTTGTCACCCCTCTCTCTGGAGATAACAGTCCAAATTCAGCTAATATTTTGCACATATTATCAGTTTTCACTGTAGTAGAAATGGATATTTATCATTCTTATCTACTTCCCTCTGGCACATTACTGTATTGTGTTCCCTAGCTTCTTCCCCCTTCTTGCTCCCCATTTCACCACTTTCCTATCCACCCATTTTAACACCTATAGCTGGTCAAAAAATAGAATCACACACAACATACATAAGTACCAGTAAAGGCAATGGATCCCTTCACTTTGTGGCCTCCATGTTTGTATGAAGTTTGGCATTGTGCCCTACAATGCTGCAGCTTCTTCAGTGCAATGCTGCTTAAACCCACTGTGCTATGCCAACACACAGCAGCACATGTCCTATAAAGAATTAATGTCATTGCATTATCACTGTTTATTTAAAAGTATTAAATACACCTGGATTTGAACCAAGTATCATCTAGGCACAAAAATAAATGTGTTTAATGCATTTGCACCTGCTGCCACAGATTCAGTTAAGAGTCAGGTGTGTTTCATAGACTCAGTACTAACTCTCAGACTTTTACCAATACAGCTCGCATTTGCTCGCTGCTTAACTATGAGCAAACAGGGAAAGTAATGGAAATGTGTATCTCACGTGCTCAAATAGTTTGCCAACCATCATGAAACCCGCTGCTCAGTGCTACATTATGCAAAGTAAATATTAGCATGTGTTAGTGCTGTTTACTGTCTGTTTACTCTTTTTGAAATGAAACTACATGTGGAAACATAAGAAAATGAAGGCCTTATCTAACAATATGTCACATATTTATAATGCAGCCATGTGTTGCCCCCCATGCACTGTAACCCTGCTGTCTCACTACTTGTTCACAAATATAAACAAAAAGCGGCACAAAAGCAGAACCAGGTACCACTAAAACACAAAACAGCACTTTTGAACAGAACTCAATTCTTAACTCTGATGAAGTTCAGGATGTTTGAATGAGAGCACTAAACTGTTGTGTTTTACTTGCTGTGATGTATTAAAGAATTTGGGACTACACCTACAGACTATTTATTTTTGTTACTGGTGTTCCAAAGGCAGTGTTTTGTGTTTTTGTTCACAAATATATCAACTACACTACATAAATGAATTTCAAATGGTGTGCGATATGCAATACACATTAATCTGGTGACATGCAGAACTAGAACTATCTTCACATTTTAATATGCCTACACATCCATCAACTGACTCTGGGAACTACTGACCCATAAGCCTGACTATCCTTATCTGCAAGGCTATGGAAAGAATCATCATGGACCTTATCCATAGGGACATATGTAATCTTCAACACTCTTGACTAGACTAGAGTCAAGCTCAACAGAGTCTTCTTTCCCTGCTGATTCTCCCAACCCCTTTCTCTTGGCTGTGGTTTCACTAGATAATAGGTAGGGACAGTGGGAAACTCATTCATCTTGCTTATTGAGCTTAGTGGACTTCTTTGGTAATGTCCCCAAAACCCTTGATAAGGGAAAACAGGACACACCACCTATATTGATTTAGCCAATGCTTTTGACACAATCCACCATTCAGGTCTCATAGAGAAAATTTCCCATCTGGGGATTAACCCATACATTAGTAGATGGGTAGTCAACTTACTCACTGACAGAATGCACACTGTCAAACATGGGGAGTTCACCTCCACCAGTAGACCAGGTACCAGTGGAGTACCACAAGGATGTGTGCTGGGCCTTCTACTGTTTGGAAACTATTTTGCTGAAGTCAGGGATAAGGTAGATGGCTTGTGACTTACCAAGTTTGCGGATGACTGTCAACTGGGTGCAACCATATAGAGTCCTCCAGCAATGTTAACATATTACAGAAAGGGCTGACACAGACAAATGAGTGGTGCCAAGCTCACAGACTGAAAATTAACGCAAAAAATATCTCATTGTCCCCTTTGGCAAAGAAATACCCCTGCTAATTATGACCTACATAACACCCTTCTAAGCTCAAACACAGTGGTGTGATACTTGGGAACACAGGTTGATAGCAATCAAAACTTTGATCACTATGGATCCATAGTGGTAAGACACACATTCTACATTGAACATCTCATAAATAAGGCATTGCATCCAAGACCAGCAAGGTCGTAGCTCAGCTGTACTTGACCCTTGTCAGACCGCTAACTGAATGCAATGATCCCTTCTGTATGCTCCTCACCAGACACCTGCAGCACCTGGAAGTACCACAGAGGCTTCTGACCAGGAGACTCCATGGTCTCCAAAACATGACATTCATGGAAAGACTGAATGCCCTGTCACTGTACTCCGTATCATACAGGCTGCTGAGAGGCAACCTGTGCCTGGTCTACAGAGCAGTCTCAGACCATGCCCTACTTGAAATTCTGGACATTAGCAAATTAAATGGGACAAGAATAACTTGCTCCAGGGATCTCAACCTAGCCTGTGACATAAACAGAACATACTGGAGTGACATATATTGCTCCTAGTGATTGCCATTCCTCTGCAAAGGGTTCCCACTGCATGTGAAGCAGTGCTAATAAATTACCCTATTCAAGGGTAACCTTGACAACTGGATGTGTGATCATAAATTCACCCCAGGGGTGGCACCTATGTCCCTCATGGATAGGAGCAGTCAGTGCTAATCATAAAATCACTCTGCTAGCAATGACTATCTAACTATGCTCAGTAAGGGTTCTTGGGTTTGGGTGCCTATCAGTTAATCAAAAAATCGGTTAATTGAATGGCATTTTAGTGCAATTACATCGAACATGCCATTTTTCAAACTGTTCATACTGAGATCGTGGTACAGCGAGGATCAAGAAATTTGCTCTTTCCATAATTGAGGGGGGCGCATCCCCCCCCCCACATGTGGGGAATTTGATGAATGGCATTTTTGATGAAATGCCATTTTTTTGAAGTGATGATTCGATAAAGTGATATGGACACAGCTAGACTTGTAAAGGCCCTATGGCCATTAGCCTAGTAACCTCTTATGAACCTATGAAGCAATGAACTTATGCAGGCCTGCCAACATCTTCTCTCCTACATCTTGTGCTGATGTCATCTACTATAATTTGTCCTGCAGCCTTGTCAAAGTCAGGCTTGTGCTGTGCCACTTGAGTAAACAGCTGAGCTCTGTAGTCTGTGTACTTACATAGGTAGGGGGTTCTGTTCTCACTGTGGTCAACTCAGTGTGTGTGTGTGTGTGTTTGTGTACCCAGAAGAATATAAGCACACATCCTACAGTTACCACTCCAATCTCATTAATTGACAGTATTTTGACACATGCACATGCCTATAAATCCATGTCATGCAGGCCTTCTAACATATTGTCTCCAGCCTGCACTGCTGATTTCATCCACTATAAGTTGTACTGCAGCCTTGTAAAAGTCAGACTTGAGCTGTGGTGCCTGCCTTAAATACAAAGTTCTGTAGATTGTGTACTTAAATAGGTAGTGGTTCTGTTCTCACTGCATTCAACTGGGGTGTGTGTATTAGTTCACTTGCTTGACATTACAAAGAGCTATTTACAGCAGCATTGTGGGAAACTGTTATTACCATATTCTCCTCACCAGACATGGTTGATGTCATCAGCTATCAACTGTTGTCTGAGACAGTCCAAGCCAGACTTGAGCTGTGTTGTGTGTGTGCTTGTGCACTTGCTTGATATTACAGAGAGCCTTTCACACCAGCATGTGGGGCACTGTTATTACTATATTCTCCTTACCAGACACTGATGATGTCATCAGCTATACAGTGTTCTCTGAGACAACCCAAATCAGACTTGAGCTGTGGCACTTCCTTTAAATACAGAGTTCTGTAGTCTGTGTACTTATATAGGTAGAGGTTCTGTTCTCACTGCAGTGTGTGCATTTGTGAACTTGTTTGACATTACAGACAGCCTCTTACACCAGCATTGTGGGACACTGTTATTACCATAGTCTCCTCACCACACACTACTAATGTCATCAGCTATATCTGATTTGTGGTGATCTGTTCCCACCAGTGCAAAGTCAGAGACTGGCCTGGAGGGCAGGCAGAAGTCACCTCATCCTATATGATACAGATTACAGTGACAAGGATTTCAGTCTATCCAAATACATCTTGGCATGGTTTTTAGCCCCTGTGTTTTCCTGATGTGAAACCCCTAAGGTCTCTCCAGCTGTTGTATGTGTCTGGTGAGGTATATGCAATAGAGAGCATTATACTCTATTAGTGTTTTTAATGAGATTCAAGTATAGTCCTGTAATATAATCCTCAAACCTGAATATGATAGCATGACTTATGAAGTGCACAACATAGGCTTTTAGTACCAATTTGGACACTTTTTGATCAAAGTTCAGACTGCTAGCTATGTGTGTTCCCAGTGCTTGCATCACTGGGCTTCAGCATAATGAGACTGTTGGCAATGCTGTAATTAGCAGGGAATGCCACTTGGCAGAAGAACAAAATAAAGACATATTTTTCATTTATTTGTAGACAGTGTGGCTTTGTCACCACTCATTTGTCTGTGTTAGCCCCTCCTGTAGTATATCATCATAGGTGGAGTCAATGATTGCACCTAGTATGCAAGAATCAGCAAATGCAGTAAGTAAAAGGTGATGTACTTTAGCCTGAATTGTCAAGAAATAAATTCCAAACAGTAAAGGGCCATGCACAGATCCCTGGGGTATGCCGGTGGTGACAGCTTTACTGGTACAGGTTGATTCACTAACTTTCACATTATGTGTTCTGTCAGTGAGTAAATTGGTTGCCCATCTACTGATGTACGGGTTAATCCCCAGCTGGGAGAGTTTTTCAATGATATCTGCATTGGGAAATTGTGTCCAAACCCTTGGCCAGATCAGGATAGGCAGTATGCAGTGTCTTACCTTCATCCAGGCCTATCACACAGAATCAATGGGCTGTGACATCACAGATCACTTATTGCATGACTCAGCACATGCGCCTTCCTGATATGGTTGAATAGACACATTAGCACACTCTCCACACAGACTATGTTCCTGTAGAAGGGTGTACATCAACATGCATGCATGTGAGTTGGGGGGACAGCACATGATGCATACATGTATAGACTCTCCTCATCTGTGAGGCAGACCCACATGTCATCATGCACCTTTTCTAAATGGATTCTAGTAATATCCCGGCTGTGTGCAACAGATCTGTGTAAGTTGTTAATGCTACAACATGTCTGTTATATCTGGTAGATGTCCTCAGAGAGATCATCAAGGGCATGCATAATGACAGCACTATCATCCTTTTGAACTTGACAAGCCTAAGGCATTTGACACAAATCCACACTGAAGTATTCACTCAGCACTGTCAGATGTGGCCATAAACACCTATACCACCAAGTGGGGAGACCACTGTATCACAAACGTGGCATCTAAATGTGTTGAAATGTGTGAAGTGACTTATATCTCAGGATCAGTGATCCAGTTCTTACATCAGAGCTGTCTGCTAGGCTGTTTTTTGTCCACTATTTAAATCACATACATCACAAATAACACACACATCCTGTGTCCAAACAGCTGTCTGAAAGATGACAAATTGTGGGCAATCATTGACTCCAACTATGATATTAGTATAATACAGACAGTATCAACATACACCACATATTGCTGCACAACCATAACAACACCTGCAATGACACAAAAATGTGGGGGGGATTTGTTACATCATGAAAACAAGCATACAACCAAAATATAGTGTAGACATCATACCCTATAATCAGACCAATAGGTATGTGACCTGTGTCATGGAGTAGATGGTATGTGGAATGTCCACCAGCATGTGGACACAGTGTTGACTACTCCCTTGTATGTGAAAGCACCCAGCCGAAGTAGAGGTGCTGTACCATAAAATGTGATGCTGCCACAATACAAAAGGATAATCCAAGGCCAATGAACGCTCCAACACAAGTTTATTGACAAAATAACAGGACAAAGATTTGCGTCGACCTAGGTTTTGTCCGTCTCCACGGACTTCTTCAGAACACAAATACATACAGAAACCAGCCACTTAAATACCCTCAATTTCCAAATTAATAAACCAATTAATCAATCTGTAACATGATGAATGCAAAACATTTTTAAAGATAAACCAGAGTTAAAAAAGGCAGCATATACAACACTGTGTTACAACCGTCAATAATGTTATAAACACTCTATGACAATAGGTACGTACATTGCGTAACAAAGCATATGTATGTTATTAATTGTGTGTGTATAATATATATATTTAAATGTATTTAAAAACTCCCTAATAACATATGTAATGTATACTTATAAAATAAATAAATAAATTTTATTCAAAATGACCATTTTAGAAGAATTATTATATGAAAATGTAGTTATTTAATACATGTATTTTATGTAGCCCAATACCGTGCCAAATTTTATAATAAATATAATTGGAGAAGTTGATGTTTAAAATATTTAAAATATTTAAAAATTGTATATTTAATATCCAAAATACAAAACATATAATATGAATTTATATATTATTAAAATACATACATTAAATATTTAAATAAATATACATCCTTGGGTCGTGTGACCCGGCATATGAGAAAACTATGCAATATAAAAAGATGATAATATAAAAATTATCCATAAAATTATATACAGCATGTAATATGTGTGACCCATAAATGCCTAAAATGTATAAAAACTGTGTAAATGTAGATTCCAAAAACTAGACCAATACTAATGGCCCTTAATGTTGTGTAACCATAAAATAGGCTTAATGCTAATATATTCATTGAGACCAGGATACTGATAAGCATTTAATAAAATCTGCATCCTCAATTCTGATGCATCTAAATTGTATTTAGTGAGTTTACCCTGTAAGTCCATATTCTGATGTAATACTCCAAAAAACTTAAACTGGTGATTTTCATATTGATTTATATGTCTAGCCAAGGCATTAGTTGATTTATAATTTTTGATGTCCAATAGATGTTCTTTAATCCTGTCCCTCAAATGCCTACTGGTTTTCCCAACATAAAAACCATCACACTGTTGACATACAGTGATGTAAACAACGTTAATAGTATAACAATTAATATGCTGATGAATTTTAATACTACGATTAACTATCGCTGTTGTACCAGTGTTGATCATATATTTACATACTGAACACCTACCACATTTAAAGTTACCCATGGGTTTGTTGGAATAATTATCAACCTTTACATTTAAACTTTCGAACAAATCCTTGAACGATATATCCTTCCTAAAAACGTATGTAATATCTCCTTTAAAAAGGTCCCCCAGTGTCTTGTCCATACTTATAAAATTCCAATTCTTTTTGATGATCTTTTTAATTGCCCAAAAAATGTCATTAAATGTGGTGATAAACAGTGGAATACTGTTACATATAAATCCCCTATTATCAACAGATTGAATTTTGTTACCATTACCAAACGAACATTCATTGCTATTTAATAAGGCTTTATAAAAACCATTTTGCCTTTTACTTCTCACCTCATTGGCAATAATACTACAAAAATCCAATGGGTAACCTCTGTTCAAAAATAATGTAATAATAAACTGTATTTCATTTTCAAAATCCACCTCCTCACTGACCATTCTGGCTGCCCTCACCAGCTGACCTTTGACCACCGCTTTTTTCTGGTGGTGAGGGTGCCAACTATCAAAATGTAAATAAGAATTTGAGAAGGTGGACTTCCTGTGTATATTGGACACAAGCTTATTCTTGTTTTTGTCATAAGTTAACTTAATGTCCAAATAACTAATACTATCCTGACTTATAACATGTGTAAAGTTCAAGAACCATACACTGCTGTCCATATATTCTAGAAAAGCTTTTAATTCTGCCTGTTCACCGTTCCATATAATAAATAAATCATCTAAAAAACGACCGTAAAATTTGACATGTATAAAATACTCGGAATTGAACACGTAGTTAAGCTCCCAATAAGTCAATACAAAATTTGCAAAACTGGGGGCACACGCTGCCCCCATAGCTACTCCACTATTTTGTTTATAATAAGCTCCTTCAAAAAATAAAAAAATATTTTTTAGTACAATCTATAGAATTTAATCCTGGAGATACATTTATTACTATGGATGTGTGTAACTTATTTACTGTTATACCCCATGACAGGGGGCTTGAATGGTTAGAAGAACAGTTATATTACACCAATTTATATGACCAAAACAAAATAAATGTATTAACAAAACTAATGGATATTGTACTAAAAAATAATTTTTTATTTTTTGAAGGAGCTTATTATAAACAAAATAGTGGAGTAGCTATGGGGGCAGCGTGTGCCCCCAGTTTTGCAAATTTTGTATTGACTTATTGGGAGCTTAACTACGTGTTCAATTCCAAGTATTTTATACATGTTAAATTTTACGGTCATTTTTTAGATGATTTATTTATTATATGGAACGGTGAACAGGCAGAATTAAAAGCTTTTCTATATGGACAGCAGTGTATGGTTCTTGAACTTTACACATGTTATAAGTCAGGATAGTATTAGTTATTTGGACATTAAGTTAACTTATGACAAAAACAAGAATAAGTGTGTGTCCAATATACACAGGAAGTCCACCTTCTCAAATTCTTATTTACATTTTGATAGTTGGCACCCTCACCACCAGAAAAAAGCGGTGGTCAAAGGTCAGCTGGTGAGGGCAGCCAGAATGGTCAGTGAGGAGGTGGATTTTGAAAATGAAATACAGTTTATTATTACATTATTTTTGAACAGAGGTTACCCATTGGATTTTTGTAGTATTATTGCCAATGAGGTGAGAAGTAAAAGGCAAAATGGTTTTTATAAAGCCTTATTAAATAGCAATGAATGTTCGTTTGGTAATGGTAACAAAATTCAATCTGTTGATAATAGGGGATTTATATGTAACAGTATTCCACTGTTTATCACCACATTTAATGACATTTTTTGGGCAATTAAAAAGATCATCAAAAAGAATTGGAATTTTATAAGTATGGACAAGACACTGGGGGACCTTTTTAAAGGAGATATTACATACGTTTTTAGGAAGGATATATCGTTCAAGGATTTGTTCGAAAGTTTAAATGTAAAGGTTGATAATTATTCCAACAAACCCATGGGTAACTTTAAATGTGGTAGGTGTTCAGTATGTAAATATATGATCAACACTGGTACAACAGCGATAGTTAATAATCGTAGTATTAAAATTCATCAGCATATTAATTGTTATACTATTAACGTTGTTTACATCGCTGTATGTCAACAGTGTGATGGTTTTTATGTTGGGAAAACCAGTAGGCATTTGAGGGACAGGATTAAAGAACATCTATTGGACATCAAAAATTATAAATTAACTAATGCCTTGGCTAGACATATAAATCAATATGAAAATCACCAGTTTAAGTTTTTGGAGTATTACATCAGAATATGGACTTACAGGGTAAACTCACTAAATACAATTTAGATGCATCAGAATTGAGGATGCAGATTTTATTAAATGCTTATCAGTATCCTGGTCTCAATGAATATATTAGCATTAAGCCTATTTTATGGTTACACAACATTAAGGGCCATTAGTATTGGTCTAGTTTTTGGAATCTACATTTACACAGTTTTTATACATTTTAGGCATTTATGGGTCACACATATTACATGCTGTATATAATTTTATGGATAATTTTTATATTATCATCTTTTTATATTGCATAGTTTTCTCATATGCCGGGTCACACGACCCAAGGATGTATATTTATTTAAATATTTAATGTATGTATTTTAATAATATATAAATTCATATTATATGTTTTGTATTTTGGATATTAAATATACAATTTTTAAATATTTTAAATATTTTAAACATCAACTTCTCCAATTATATTTATTATAAAATTTGGCACAGTATTGGGCTACATAAAATACATGTATTAAATAACTACATTTTCATATAATAATTCTTCTAAAATGGTCATTTTGAATAAAATTTATTTATTTATTTTATAAGTATACATTACATATGTTATTAGGGAGTTTTTAAATACATTTAAATATATATATTATACACACACAATTAATAACATACATATGCTTTGTTACGCAATGTACGTACCTATTGTCATAGAGTGTTTATAACATTATTGATGGTTGTAACACAGTGTTGTATATGCTGCCTTTTTTAACTCTGGTTTATCTTTAAAAATGTTTTGCATTCATCATGTTACAGATTGATTAATTGGTTTATTAATTTGGAAATTGAGGGTATTTAAGTGGCTGGTTTCTGTATGTATTTGTGTTCTGAAGAAGTCCGTGGAGACGGACGAAACCTAGGTCGACGCAAATCTTTGTCCTGTTATTTTGTCAATAAACTTGTGTTGGAGCATTCATTGGCCTTGGATTATCCTTTTGTATTGTGGCAGCATCACATTTTATGGTACAGCACCTCTACTTCGGCTGGGTGCTTTCTCTTCCAGTTTTTTGTCTGAGAGCATTGGTTCCTGGTTAACTACTCCCTTGTATGTAACAGAGCTACTGAGTATGTGAAGGGCATCCACACCACACGCCATAATACATCCATAGTTCACATCCTTTCTTCATGTACCTCACTACACATCTTACAGTGATGTGTAATTGAACTGTGCCACCTTTGCCACAGTGAGCTGTCACACATCTTATTGGCCATACCTAGGTATTCTTTTTGTGACATAAACATGATTGTCTGATAGTACAGAACCCCCATCAAGTTGTTACACCAGATGCATGTGTGATACCTGTTCTGGTGGTGCACACAGACAGTGCATACATAGTTGTTTGACAACATTAATGGCATGAGTAACATTCATGACAGTGTGCATTGTGCTTTTTATATTTATATATATATATATATATATATATATATATATATATATATATATATATATTTATATATATATATATATATATATATATACCCTGCACACCAGTCAACTTGCCTTTATTAATCATACTGTCATATGCAGGTATAGCAGTGCCCCTCCTAACACCTCCAGCAGATGTTACAGTGTCAGTACAGTGTGTGTGATTACCATCGTAGAGTACTCATAAGTCATAGTTGTACAAGTGTGTTTGTGTAGAACCATCTCTGATCATTCTAAATCACATAAGTTATGTCAGAGACATGGGATTACTGGTGGTGTTATTCTGATATTGTCCATGATTGTGTGTGCTTCTTTTAATGTTGTCTGTGAGCCTTTACCTGTGTCCCACTTGCTTGAGACCTCTGCTGAGATTACACTCATATTCAGGCAAATCAGTTTGCACAACTTCACAATATGCACTCTATCCCAGCTGTATAACAACCCTGATAGATGTCCTCTGCATTGTTCATGTAAGGAAGCTTATCTCACAGAGACATATTCCCCATTATTATATGACAGTCACATAATATACATTTTCACTGTGCAGTCCATACTGTACCACATTGATATGTGATTGGTGTTGCTGCTACAACTTTCTTCCATTAACATACCCTCGTCTGCTGTACATTAGTTTGTTTCATCTGTCCTCTTTCCCCGTGTTCATTCATATAATTCATCTGTGTGCCCCTATTCAATACACACACTTCCCCTGAGTGTTTATTTTACATGGCAGTCCATGTACCCTTACTATTCATTTACACAACTTTGGTACAGAATGCCAGGAATGGGATTTCACAATACTCTGCACTGTATACACTGTTCTGTACTGTGTTTGGACCATATACATAACTATCACACCTCTCAACTGTCCAGATTTTCACAGAATGTCCAGATTGTTGCTGTATATCTTTTGGTCTGTTTCTTATAAAATCTGTGGCTTTCTGCCATACCACTGGGATGATGTCAGGTCTGATGTCACTAAATTGCATACATTTGAGTTTCAGACTTCAACTCCTTTAGAAAATGTATCTCAACACAAGCCTTGTTATTCTAAAACATTTCTAAGTTTAAAAGAGAAAACATGTAAAATGTGTCCCTATTTCTGGTACATTGTTCCCTCAGTATGTTGGGGTTTGTTTAGATTTCTTGTACTAAGATGTTGAGAGCTATGGGAACTATATGTTAAGCCCTGTGATCACTGTGGCATTCTGCGTAAACATGCTTACCGACTGTGCTCTGATGTAAACAGGTCTGCTTTCTGTGTTGCTTTACATGGTTTCCTGGCTGCCAACACTGTTGTCAGCCATGAAAATGCACTTATTTATGTTTAAACATGGTGCACAGCATGAATATGTAATTAGCACTGTTCCTCACCTTGCATCATTGTGCACACACACAGGATTATGGTCTATTAAGGAGAGAAAGTCAGGGAAGAAAATTTTACAGAAGAAAGTAAGTGAAGAAGGGATAGTAAGGAGGTATAACAAATGAAAAGGTACTTGTTCATATTTAGGGATATAGTTTATCTTGGTTTTGAGCAAGAACAGAGCCAGATTTTAACTAGGAAAATCTTTCAGAGTGGTTTTATCCCGAATGAGCACTGTTCCACCTTTACCAACTGCAAAAATGACTACAGAGTGATCATTTCCTAGTTTATAAGCAAAATTGTTGTGAGTATTATTAAACAAAGCCTGCTCTCCAAAATGTAAATCTTTCATAACCAGACAGTGCAATAAGGTAGACTTAAATTAGATTTCCCGTGTTTGAATGGGACAACATCAAAGCCCTCACTTTCTTCTGCTTTATTGCTGGCATGAAACCAACATTTTAAATTTAACATTCTACAAAATGATTCAAGTTCATTCACAATAACCTCTTCCCAAATGTTTTACTTGGTATAGACTTCAAACCTTTATTCTAAACATCAGTTTGTGCCTTAGATAAAATTTTACTAGAAATATTGATCACTGCATTGTTGATTTTTCCAAATCAGTTACTTCTTGAAATTCAGAGCAATGAAAACTTCCATGCATATATTGTCTTCTGTGTTTTTTACCACTTCTCCTCATTAGCCAGGTCAGATTTGTAGATTCAAAAATAAGACAAACAGTACTTCCCAGGAAACAGGCTGCCTTATAACAAAACAGAAAGTCGCAGCCTGCAGGACTGCACCTGGCCATACTTTCAGTACTTGCACATGGCATAATACACAGGTTACAGTCTACAGATTAGCCTCGTTTGGGCCCTGTCCTGCACCATCCAACTAGATCTTCGCTTCAGTGAGGAATCAACTTCTTGAAATTAGCTCTCCAAGCTACAGCCATTTTATTCTCTAGTAATAAGCCATTAGACCTTGTTATTTAGCTAACTGCTGTGAGAATTTTCTCTCATTACATATATTGTAAGAACACATGTAAAGATGTGTGTGTTTCTGTATATGCGAATCTATTTATCTATATGTATATGTTTACAGTGCTGATGTCCAAACATTGAAAACACTGATGTATGCTGACAAGCCAGTATGTATGTGCTGAAAAACAGCATCAACACATGCAGTCTTTTACTTTAAAAAATACAATAAGCAATGCTCTTTGAGGAGGCAAGCCCTTCTGCACCCCCACCACCCTGCTAGTTATATATACTAACTCCAAGATTACATAAACATGGGGTAAGGGCAAATTTCCCAACCTTTGGATTTGTGCAGTCTTGCACACCTGTCAGTCAGAAGCCTATTCAACTCTATACAGTCAGCTAGGCAACTGTTAACCTAGCACATATGTGACCAAAATATATGTATACATACGCACACACACACATATATATGTGTGTATTTATATATGTATATATATATATGTGTGCGTATTTATGTATATATATATATATATCTCGAGAGAGAGAATATATTTACCAATATCTATATATGAGTCTTTGTCATTCAATCTGAATATACAATATACAGTACCTAAATACAAGAGATTTAAGCAACTATGATGTAACACACACTACCTAAACTCTGCATGACTCAGAATATAAAAATAATCTTTTTTTTTTTTTTTGCATCATTGCAAACACTCCCTGCATCCCCCATATCAGTGGTCTTTGTCCCTCACAGCCTCCTGTCTTAGATATACTATCTTCCTGGTCTCATTATATTGTTAGAAAGGGACATAACACTGAAAGTGCACAACCAGTGAACAGTCCAAAATACTATGGTAAATCATACTGCAGTATTACTTACAAATCTATAAAAAAACTAAAACCAATAACCACAAATGATACGTTTTCCTTATTATTTGAGTTGTATTTTGTAGTATGTAGTGTACACTTGCATTAGATGAAGTGTTATAAGGTCACTTTTTTAGACTGTTTATATTTAGATGAAGTTTTAGATCACTTGAACGTATACCATAGATATTTACTTGAAGATATTCCATTCACACACACACACACATTTGGCTATGTATCTGGATGCCTGTGTGTGTTACTTGTACATAATGCTGGTTCATTACAACAGCAGTACTGGTAAAAGATTCAAATGTCTGTGCACCTCTGCAGCTACTCAATATGTGGTCAGTTCTCTCTGTAAAGAAAAAAAAATAAAATAATTCAATTTAGTCAGTATATTACAGCAGACACATAACTAAAATTATCAATTATCATTGAGAACATCCAAATGTTACTGTTGATTTATCCCACTTACTTGAATGAAACTTCTACTCGTAACCTAGTAACCAGTACAAACGAAGAGCAGAAGCAGAGGGCACTGACATCACTAACACATGGGAATGCATGTAAGCACTACCTAAGACTAAGCACTCGGGGAGATACGCATGTGTCAGATGAAGAATACCACTCCATGAACCACAGGATAGTACAATGCACCACAACATAAAGTAAGAAACTGTGGTTATGATCAATTATACCATGACCCCCCCCAAAACGTGCACGCTGATTGGCCAGCGTGCCCGTTGTAAATCGAGTTAAACTAATGGAAAAAGGTCCGGTCGCCCGGACTTTTTTCCCTTAGTATAACTCGTTTTTTAAAACACTGTCCCGCTATGTTAAATGGGTTTAACATAGCGAGACAGCTTTAAAATAAGCAACGGAGATCTCCGTTGCTTATTTTAAAGCTGTCTCGCACTGTTAAACCCATTTAACATAGCGAGAGTGTTTTAAAAAGCAACGGAGAAAGCAAGATCTCCATTGCTTTTTAGTAGCATGTTAAATGAGTTTAACATAGCGAGACAGTTTTAAAATAAGCAACGGACATATCCGTTGCTTATTTTAAAACTGTCTCACTATGTTAAACTCATTTAACATAGTGAAACACTAAAAAAAAAAGCAACGGAGATCTTATCTCCGCTTTTGCAACTCTGGTGTACTGCGCAGGCGCGCAGTACATCAGAACTGCCACGGATGCCAGACATCTGCGGAAGGGCAGTAAACAGGCATTATACTATGCCATTATTTAAGAAAAGTAATAGTTTCTTTTCTTAAATAATGTCATGGTATAATAGCAATAACCCACTTCTGGGTGTGGGTAATGCTAAATTTACCCACGGTTGTGAACCCAGCAAAGGATGTGGGGCACTGGGTATGGAGCAGTAGGATGATACTGTGAGGAAAAAGCACCCCTTTAAAAAAGTAGATGTCTGTCATTAATTATGGATATAGAAAAGAAAAATGACATGTATGGTATGAAAAGATAAGAGAAAAGGGGAAGAGTGACAAAGCAAGAGAAGCTTGTAACACTTGGGGAAAGGAAAAGGAAACAACAGACATGGGAGAGGCATATCTAGGGGATGAAAAAGCAGATGCAAAAAAAAACAACAAAAACAAAATGGAGGACAAAAAATAGGAAGAACAACACTGGAATCTATCAATGGAGAAGAACAGGAACACGTGGAAAAATAGAAATGAAAAGGGAGAAGTGGGTGAGGAAAGGAAAGGGAGGATAAGTAAATAAAGCATTAGCAACACGAACACAGCACAACTGCTGAGTGTGTTCAAAAATGACAGTGCCCTTTTATTGATTTTATTTTAACAGTTTTATGCAATATTTATGTTTTTTTCTGAGTTGTTTTTGATCTGTTACTTAAAAAAAGAAATGTAAGCAGATGCAAACTGTTACTGGAGAGGCATGTGTGTTGTAAAGCAAAGAGCAGTTACATGATCATAGGGCTCGTCAATGCTGGCAGTGCATTTATCTGGCCATTTAATTTTATGAAATGCAACATCTGGTGAAGACTGACTGTTCAACTAATCTACTATTTGATGTGTCATCAGTTACTGTGTCCCATGTATGATCATCTTCCCACATTTCCTTCTTTTTTATTATAGTTTTGCATTACTTCCATTAATGTCTCTTAAGAACTGGTTATCTGGTACATAGTTACTTGAAGGTCCTTCACTCAGCTGAATTTCCCTTTGTGAAGCTTTATTTTTACTTATTTCTCTATTGTTTGATAATGTTTTTATCTTTTAGCTACAATAATATTCAGAAAATGTACAGGATGTTACTGTTTGATTCTTATTAATCAGTTGCATGTGTCCATGATGTCATTTTCCTGTACAAATTGATGTTGTTACTTGCTCTTACAACAAATGTGTAACTCTCCTTTTATAACATTTTAGTACAGGAAGTGGGATTTTTCTTTCTTTTTTTTTTTTTTTTTTTTTTGACAGAGAGCATAGTGATATGTGAATTATCAAGCCTCCAAGGTATACTTTGTCTTGCATGTATGGCATATCAAGGAAGTAATGCAGTGAATGAAAACCCTGGACAGGGACTGGTTCACCAGTCTAAGGAAGTGATGCAGTGAATGAAAACCCTGGACAGGGACTGGTTCACCAGTCTATCAGTTTCATGTGCAAATGAATAATAACAGATAATCCAAGCCATTAATAAAGTAGGGAATGACCTGATCCCATTCATTTTTAGCAATCCATTTATAAAAAAAACACACGAAAAATGAATGTTGGTGTTTAATCAAATAATGCTGTCTTTGACATTTTGTATAATTCAGGATGAAAAGTACTGCTTGAGTTCCAGTGGAGTATTCCATTTTGTTCTAAAGCTTGACATTAGCCAAATGACATTCAGTTTCCAGTACCTAAGGTTTATTTCCTCTTGTTTTTCCTTCTCACCCAGTGAGATCCTTATTTGGATTTGGCATCAGAGCTGATAGATGAATCATTTCTGGTGCCTAGACCTCTATCTAGATAATTACTTCCTGTCTTATTACTCAAGGCCAGATTAATACATTACATCTGCAAGGGAATACATGCTTCCCACTGTGCAGCAAAAGAGGTGAGATACTACTTTGTTTGAGTCATGTTTTGGCTAAGGCAAGCTACAGAAATAGGTGCAGCTATAAATAATCCCTTAGTCCTGGGGACTCTGATATTTTTTACTTTAGTATTGTATTTCAGTTTTAAGATGCCTAATGCCAGTAATTGAAGTTCACCTTTCTAATATGTTAGACTTTGCAATAAAGAGTTTATAATTGCTGACCAGTGATTTACTTTACTATTAATTGTGTTTGGGGTTGCATTGCTTTGTCATTAATTCAGAATGAAATCCGGAATGCTTTCTTGCTGGGACAGGAAAAACAAATAACTGCTCCTTTGTCTTCTCTAGACTAGTGTTTATTTTTATGTGCACTGCATTGAGAAGACAATTGAGATTTCAAGTTCACTGTGTTATAAGGTTTACCACCTGTCCTTCTTTACACAGGACAGATCTTATACGGGCAATTGCACCCTGTGAAAAAAGCATGACAAATGGCCTGAGATTTTAGGGAAAAAATTGTCTCAAGTTTCCTCTAATAGTCATATAAAATGATTATCTTGTATCTGAAACACTTTAATATGATATGAAACAATGGATACGACTGGCATTCTCTATGAGTGAGCTTGTAAATTGCCAAAAACTGAAATGCAGTCCATGGGCACCAGAACCATAGAGCGAGGGAGAGGGAGTGCCCCCCAACACTTTTACAGCTGCAAGAAAACCTGTCTCTTGGTATACCAGAAAAATTGAGTTTTTCTTTAAGAAGGACCTAAAACACAGGCTCCCATGCATGCAATGCACGCTTATATGGATTTAAGCACAAGCGCAGGTGGAAGTAACTAACTAGCTTAACCGCTCTTTATCAGTAAGGAGATGATATCTTCTTATCATATGCTGATCGGTAGAGTTTCCAAGTGCGATCGGTAAGGAGATGTTGTTTTCTTATCATGTTTAGGTGCACATTGCCGCTGGGGGAGTAACCTAACTAGCTTTAGCTTAGCTGTTATTTCTTATCATATCCAGTGTTCGTCATGCTTCCGTATGCTGTGTGTGTGTATTCGTGTTCTCTTTCTTGCTGCTGCCAGAGTCGAGGTGTGTGTGTGACCAGGTTCTCTTTCTTGCTTATCATTTGGGTATATATGACAGAGGATAGTGAAGTGTGTATACAGGGTAGATCTAATGCTGAATCAGTATGTCCATTGGTTAAGATGACAATGACATTAAAATCTCTGTACCAATTCTGCAGTTATGCGAGTGACTTTGACTTTTGCACCCAATATTACTTTGGCGATCTTTATAGAAAATTGTCATGAACCAAAGCAGAGTTTATCTTCTGGGTTTCCAAACCATTGCCCTTATTTTGCAGTTTGCAGCTATAAGAAGAAAGACTGTACAAGAACTATTAGGGTCATTTTGCCATGTATTTTTACCCCGCAGAATCCTCTTCAGAGCAAGTTTCTGCAAATTCTGTAATGGCTGTCCCATTTTGTAAGCATTTCCAGTACAAATACCTGGGACATTTGTGGTTTCATTCACTTAAAACTAAGTAAAATACCACCATAGTCATGTAGTCTTTAAAGCTGGGAGTTTGAACCTTTTTACAAGCAGTACCTGATCTTCACATGCCAAAATTACTTCGGGGGTTGCTGTGGGTCTGTGCCTTTCTTTGTATCAGTTACACCTGGCAACTACCCCTCGCTTATCTGGTACTGATTCAGGGAAAGCTTGCAGGCATCCTGCTAGTTCAGCCCCCTTTTTAGCTGCGCTGACTGAACATGTCTAAAAAGTGCATGCTGATCCCAAAAACCCAAACAGTCAGGCATCCAGACTAAGCCAAGCAAGCTAGCAACAAGTCTGTTTACACAATGACACTTTAAAATTGTGTGGCAAGCCTTTAAGAAGGAACACGGGGGACTAGAGCGGAGAATGGCTTGGCTTATTGAGAAGTGCACACACAGCATGACCAGCCTATGTTTCATTTCAAAGTTAATAAATCTAATCATTGGGGCTTACTGCAGCAGTAGTGTGTGCAAGACCTGCACTGTCTGAGCTGGGTGCAATTGCTGCTGCTGCTGCTGCTAATAATAATTATTCTGTTTTGAGTGCAAACATGACCCCCAGAATCACATCAAGGATTTAACAATGTAGCTCTCCTCTTCGCCTGACTCCTGCGATGCTGCCAGAGTCAAGGTGTGTGTGTGTGTGTGTGTGTGTGTGTGTGTGTGTGTGTGTCCATGTTCTCTCTTGCTGTGTGTGTGTCCATGTTCTCTCCCTTGCTGTGTGTGTGTGTGTGTGTGTGTGTGTGTGTGTGTGTGTGTGTGTGTGTGTGTGTGTGTGTGTGTGTCCATGTTCTCTCTCTTGGTGTGTGTGTGTGTGTGTGTGTGTGTGTGTGTGTGTGTGTGTGTGTGTGTGTGTGTGTGTGTCCATGTTCTCTCTCTTGGTATGTGTGTGTGTGTGTGTCTGTGTGTGTAGTGTGTGCATGTGTGTATGTATAAAGTGCCCCAGTTAGGTATACCTATTAATTAGTTACAGATCCCTTTAATGTGGAATTATTATATGACTCACTTCTGCAGAGATTTTGCATATTTACTGATAATGCTGAATTGTAACCTATCAGACCTTTTTCCCACTTCCATGGGTGTCCCCCAGGGCTCCATATTAGGTCCTTTACTGTTTTCCATTTTCATAAACGACCTCCATCTTTCTACTCCACTTTCTACCTGCATTCAATATGCAGATGACGCCACTATAATCTGTTCAAGAATTTCCCAGACCGAACTTCATTATCTCACACAAAAAGCCTTCAGCACAATAGAACAATGGTTCTCTAACCATTGTCTTCTACTTAACCCTAAAAAAACTAAACTCTTGCTCTTCACTCCCTCCCACTTGTCTACTCCTCTTCATTTCACACTCATATCCAGCAATGGTGCCCTCATTTCTCCAGACCCTACCACCAAACTCCTAGGAATTACAATTGATAACCATCTAAATTTTGATGCACACAAATACTACAATAAAATCTATTAACAGAAAACTTGGATCCCTCTATAGAATCAAACCTTTCCTTACTCTAGAAGCCAGGACCGCAATAGCAAAAACCCACTTAATCACTACTCTATTATATGCTTCCCCCATTTATACCAATCTTTCTAAAAACAACCTTAACAAACTGTCTAAATCATATAACAATATAGCCAGATTCGCTAAAAATTCCCCATATAGGACTCATCACTGTCAGAACCTAAAACAACCAGGTTGTCTTGAACTCCCCCACCAGCTACAATTTAACCAACATGTATTCGCTCATAAATCCCTACATCAACCCAATAACACCCCAATTCTTTCCACCCTCATAATGCCATATAAGAACCTGAAGAATCTACGCTCCTCCAACAAAATGCTGATTCACACTACCCTATCAAAAAACGTAGCAGGTGACTCCCTATTCTCTAACTCAGTCGGTAAAATATGGAATCTATTACCACATGACCTAAGAACCCAGACCTCTCTTCCACTATTTAAAACTAACCTTAAACAAGTCTTCACTAACCACTGGTTATGTTCTTGTACAAATCCTGACTAACTGTCTACCCTTAAACAATCTGTTACTCTCAAAATCTTATTAAACTGATCCATTATCATGTTCATACATCTCACTATATACTAACCGACTTACTTAATTACTACTATTGTTAGTCATGACTACAGTCTCCTATATTTGACTCTCCTTAGTGTTTTTGAAAAGTTGTTAATCTTGATGATGTAACCCTCAATGTTAATGTCATTCTTTTTTTTCTAATTTGAATGTGATCTTTGTATTTCTGCTGGAGCTTTTCTCCCCGGGCATCTACTGAAAATGGACATGTATCCAGTTAGACTAGCCCGGTCAACAAATGTAAAAAAAATAAATAATGACAGACGTTTCAGTGGCCTTTTATAATTGAAATTTTCTGAAATAGGTAGTTTTGTCATTATTGGTTCATATTTTGTTTCATTGCTTACTAGATGACTGTTCAAAACTACAAATTTAAAGCACATTCTAACAAGTGGTGCTGTATTATACAAGGAATATAATTTAAGACAATCAGGAAGGTGAATCAAAGAATGCATACATGCATGGCCCTAAAAATGGGTAAGGAGCCTATGGTTTGAAAATACCCCAGGGGTAAGGTTAGTCCTCCACCGGCCAGATGCAAAATGAATGTGGGTTTTCATGCTCTTATCTCTCACCCTCTTAGGGCAAGAATCATGAGAAAGCGTGAAAGGCTCAAAATCATGGGCAAATGTTCAGCTTTACTCGTCACCAAAGCAATGGGTGAAGGTAAAAAAAAAAAGAAAAAAGAAATACCAAAGGGCTTTGGCCAACTAAGTCTGAGATGACTGCAAGCTAGGAGCAGTTATTCATAGGTTCATAGATTCATAGGTGTGTACTAGGCTAATTGCCCTGGAGCCTTTCCAAGCCCACCCCATAAATGTGCCCAGGCATTGTGCTGCCCGACGTTAGTTCCCAGTGCCTCTATCAAGTAGAGCCACTGGAGTGATCCTCGATGTGAATTTTCTATTTCCCATCCACTCATCAAGATTTCTGTTGAAGAGGGCCAGTGAGGTGCTCTGTTTGACATGTATGGGAAGTCTATTCCATAGAATGGGCAGTCTCTGGGTTATGAACCTGTCCACCAGCGTGTTCTGTTGATTGTGGTAATGAGGTTGAGGTCTCTGGAGTGTGTGCTGTGGAAGGATTGGGATTTCTTTAGATGCAGCATTTCTAACAGAGCTGGGTCAGACATGACTTTATAAGTCGGGCAGAGATTGCCTCTTAGTAGATGATATGAGAAAGAGAATAGCTGGATTTGTTGAGTCTGTCCATATAGTACATGTGTTTAAGGCCTAGGATCCTCTTCATGAGGTAATTTTGTGGTATTTCCAGCTGTTGTACGTGTCTAGTGAGGTACATGCCAAATGGGACATGAGTATTGATAATTGGCCTAATGAGGGAAGAGTAAAGATAGACGACCTCTGTTTTCATAGATGCAAAACTTATAGTAATGAGATGTGTCACATAGAAGGACTTTCTGATCAGGCAATGTGGTGGCCGAAGGAGAGGTTGCAGTCAACCTGGGTCCCCAGATCTCTTATAATGCCTTCAGTGTTCAGTGGGCTCCCATCAATGTGTTAATTAGTGGGAACTGAGTTTTTCCCAAAGGGGATGATGACGCATTTTTTGGCATTAAGCTTAAGGCCATGGTTGCTACACCGGTCATTGGTCTCAGTGAGTCTTTCTGAAAGATGTCTACATCAATTTGGGAGTTAATAATGTCTCCCAGCTTGCAGTCATCTGTGAACTTGGTCAGCCAGAGTCCCTTCGTGTTGGTCTGGACTTCTGAGAAGTAGATGCCAAACCGGAGAGGACCCAGGACTGATCAATGTTGGACTCCACTCATCACTCGTCGGCAGACTGACTTGGAGTCCGCTACTTTCACACTGTGGGTTCTATCTGTGAGCCAATTTTCAACCCACCTAGTGATATAGGTTTGATGCCTAGTTTAGTGAGTTTGTCAATAATTCCTGAGTGGGGAATGGTATGAAAGGCCTTGGCCAGATAGAGGTAGGTTATCTGAACTGTCTTGCCCTCATCCACAGCTCTGGTGACCGACTCAAAGAAGTCAACCAGCTTGAGCAGGCATCATCTACCTTTCACAAAACCAAATTGCATGGGATCTAGAGTTTGGAGATTCCCTATATCCTTGTTAATTAGGTTCATGATGATGTGCTATGGGCCTTACATATCAGACTCATCAGGCTAATGGGGTGATAAATTCCCAGGGTCTGTAGTCACTCTGCCTTTAAGAAGAGGGATTACTGCAGCAGTACGCCATTTGGTAGGGACAAAGCCTGAGGTGAGGCTGTGATTGAACAGGGCACACAGATGTGGGGCCATTTAACTTGGTAGTTCATGTAGAACACATCCAGGGATATTGTCGGGTCCCATGGAAGCTGTATTCTTGGCCTTGGACAATGCAGCTTTAACCTGTACTGCAGTAATGCTGGGTCCTTGACATTCCTCCAGTGTTGTGATTGGTCCTTTAGGGAGGGAGAGAGAGGTAAAGTTGGCACTGAATCTGTTGGCCAGTATATTTGCAATATCTGTTAGCTCAGTATAGGAGGTACCATTGTGCAGTAACTCAAAGCAAACCTGGGTATTGCCATGGAACTTCCTGATATAACTATAGAAGGCTTTGTGGTTGTTTTTAGTGTCTGCCACAGTTCTGCCTTCATATCTGGCTTTAGAGGTTTTGATGCCGGATCTCAACTTTTTGTTGAGGCTAATAAGGGAGTTTTTCCAGTCTTGGGACTTCACCTTTTTCTGAAATTGTTTCTTCCTTCTGTCATAGAGTTTATTAATGGCAGAGGACCACAAGATTGACTTCCTTTTTTTGTGAGGAGAGTGTCTTGGTTCTGCTGGGTATGGCTAGTTCCTTGCATTTATGTAAGTGTTCGTACAGTGCACTGGTATATAATTTGGCAGCCTCACCTCAGTCATCCCTATACCTTATCTCCCCTTCCCTTCTTATATTACAGGTCATTGACTTCTATACCATCCAACCTGAATAGTACACCTACTCCCCTGCATTCTCTCTCTTTAATAGACATTTCCACTACTACACAGTCTTCTCTCCACTAGAGGGCAATAGTTTCCGTTAGACCTCCATACTGGCTCTACATTTAATTTACAGGCTCTCATAACCTGCATGAGCTTACAATCTCATTATTTCTCCCTTCTCAAATTCCTCATTGCCTATCCTCTGAGTATATTATATCTACTAGCAAGGCTTTGTGTCATCTCACCCTCCCCACCTTTACTTACCTTAGCTTACTGCTTCACTGATTGTTCTCCTAGGGTTAACTCCTCTGTGGCTCATCCTGCTCCGTTCACCCTTCGGGCTCACTCCGCTCCCCTACACTGCCCCCAAATTCCACCTGCCCCCAGTGCTCCTACACTTATAAACTGCCATGCCCCTATACATTAACACCAACCCCTAACTCCTCCCCCTGTACAGTACTATCACTCATCTTGCATTATCCATTACCTTGCCACTCTATGTACTAGCATCCCTACAACCCACCTCCTATGCCTACACTAATGGCCCAAGGATAAAACAAACCCTTACTTTATTAAACCTTTATTAATACTCCTAACTACTAATTATACCCTGTCTACTTACTCTCTACGAATACCACACATATCCAGGACTCCACACCCATAAAAGGCAAACCTCCATTCCTACTCTTACCTCTCCTCACAGTCTTAGCAACTACTCCTGCCCAGCAAAGTACTCAGCAGCCAAGTTTCATAGACTCACTCGCATCTCTCAATTTAACCCTATACCTAGAAAAAACAAGAATCTAATTTTTAAACTCTTAAAACTCATCATAAAAGTACAGCCCCACTCCCTTTTAGATGGTGATATACACCCAAACCCTGGTCCAACCTCAGTCACAACTACACAGCCTAATACATCAACTCCTACTATTACAAACAAGCTATCCAAGCAGGCCAACTCTCTCCTGATAGCTCATCTTAACATTTGTAGCATCAATAATAAAGTTGCTCATCTGCATGCTCTTATAGATGTACACTCTTGACATATTCTGTCTGTCTGAATCATGGCTTAATCCTTCAGGACAAGACAGTACAGTTTTACCCCCTGGCTATAATATCCTGAGATGTGACCGTAATACTAAGAAAGATGGAGGCGTAGCCATACTTTATAAGAATGAATTACAAGTTACCTTGCTAGACTCTAAACCTCCACTTTCCAACAATGCAGAAATTCTTCTAACTAAGATACAGCTGAACAAAAGTAAAGCCATATACCTAATCTGTGTCTATCTTCCACCAGACAATAACATCAACACATTAGAGGCTATCCTTAGCTGGCTGTCAAGCAACTACCCCCAAGAAACCATTATACTTGGAGATTTTAATATAAACTGGAACTCCTGTATATCTGAGCAACCTTCTACTCATATCAACCTATATGGCTTTACTCAAACTATAACATCCTCTACCCATACCAATAAACTTAACAAAACAAGTACCCTCGACTGGAAACTTACTAATACTCCTCAACAAAACTATAAAACAGGCACCCTCCCAAAGGACATAAGTGACCATTTGCTTACCTATCTAATCAGATCTAAATCTGAACTCCCAAACTCTATCATTTGCAAAACTATTCGTACTAACAAAAATTTTAATCCTGCTCGGTTTCAAACTGAACTAAGAGCCTGTGACTGGTCACCCCTGAAACACCTACTATTAGATGATGCAGTTAAATACTTTAATTCAAAATTTCTTTCCATTTTAGATTACCATGCCCCATTGTGCAGTTAGAATCAGAACTAAACCTGCACCATGGCTCACCAAAACTACCAAACAAAAAATCTTGCAAAGAAATAAACTATGGGACAAATGGCATTCAACAAAAAGCCCATTCAGATCACTTACAGTTTAGACAGCTAAGAAATGAAACAAAAAAAAAGCCATATTAGCCGATAAAAGAAACTACTACTATCAGCTTCAACAAACCCACCAAAATAATCCTCAGAAATTCTGGCTAGGCATCAACAACCTCCTACACAGGATGCTCAAGCACTCCTACTCCCACTGGCTCTGATCACAACAATCACAACCAAATAGCAGACTCATTTAACACATTTTTCACTGAAGCAATACAATCCCTAGCTAACCAGCTCTCCCCTAGCATCCCAAGCTCAAACATAACCTCTACCAACTATCCTCCTCTATTTCATTTTCTGCCAGTGCCCACATCCCTCATCTTTAACCTCATCCAGAAACTTAAACCCACCACACTCTCTGCAGATCTACTACCTGCAGAATACCTACAAATAGCTGCTAAAGTCATAGCCTACCCCATATCCATCCTCATTAATAGAACTATTTCTGAAGGAACTAGCCCCTTAATCTGGAAAGTCTCTCACATTATCCCCCTGCACAAAGGTGGTAACATAGCCATACTATCTCCTCTGGCAAAAATAATGGAGAAATGTATTCATTTACAACTGTTACCCTACCTACTTGAAAACAATCTACTAGCACCTTGTCAACATGGCTTTAGACTATTCCATAGCACCACCTCTGATCTCCTATCCTTCACTAACCTAATTAATAGTAATCGTAATAATGACACTCTATCCTCAGCCCTTTTTATTGACCTGTCTAAAGCATTTGACATGGTTAACCACCTTCTCTTAGACACACTCAAAAACTTATCACTGGATGCCCTTACTATACAGTGGTTCCAATCATACCTAAATAACAGACAACAGGCTGTTCTATGGGAAAATACTTTATCTTCCCACCTCCCAGTAGCCTTAGGGCTTCCTCAAGGATCCATATTGGGTCCTTTACTCTTCTCCATCTTTACAAATGACCTCCATTTGGTAATTCCACAAGCTTACTGTATCCAATACACAGATGACTCCACACTCATGCTCTGCTACTACCCAATCAGAACTTCAGTCACTAACCCAAAAGACCTTTAGCACAGTTGAAAATTAGCTCCTACATAGGTGTCTTATCTTAAACCCTAAAAAAAACTAAAATGCTACTATTCACCCCCATTCGCAGAACCACCCCACTTAACTTTACTATTACCTCAAATAATGGAACTATAATATCCCCCGAACCAACCACCAAACTGCTCAGAGTACTAATACATAATCACTTGTCTTTTGAACCTCACATTAACAACACCATAAAAACAGTTAAGAAACTAGGTTCCCTCTATAGAATGAAACCCTTTCTAACTCCTCTAGCCAGGGTCGCCATTGCTCGCACACACCTTATCTCTACCCTCCTGTATGCCTCCCCTATCTATACCAAAATATGCAAAAGTAACCTGAATAAACTGTCATCCTCCTACAACAATATAGCCAGATTTGCAGCAGGGTCCTCCTATAGAACTCATCATTGTATCAATTTGAATAAACTCGGATGGCTAGAATTGCCAAATCTAATACTTTTTAATCAACTAACAGTAGCCCATAAGATCCTGTATCTACCTCAAAATACACCCATACTCACATCCCTAGTCATCCCCTATAACAATCTAACAACCTTACGCTCATCTAATAAACTACTTGTACAAACAACTAAATCCAACAATTCAGCTGGTGACACCCTGTTCTCTAATACAGTAGGCAAGGCCTGGAACAGCCTTCCAAGTCAGCTAACCTCACTATCCTCTGTTAACCTATTTAAAAGCAAGCTCAAACCCTACCTCAAATCACACTGGCTATGCCCCTGTGATAACCCAGACTAACAACCATACCCCTCTTCAAGACTCCTGTGATTCCTAGCCTCTTTTGAACGTTATCTTGTGTTAACTCTCTGATGACAGTGAGCTTGACCTTTGAGGATTCTTTCCTCCTGTAAATATGTATATACTGTTGAATTTCTAACGGTGTAAATATCACACCTCAACTCTTATGAGACTAAACACTATTATTGTATCCTCCTATTTGCTTTTGTATACTGTATCCATTCAACACTAGTGTTTATCCTCTGATTTCTTGTGTGACCATAGTATCTGCAGTATCGTAGTTATAATTTCCTTTATTAATTCATACTACCATTGTATCAAGCTTATTTTTACATCAGGCTTCTGTTCCTACTGGTATACAGAATATAAAACCCTAGTTATGTAATATAACATACAGTTTTGTAATGTACCAATGTCTACTTGATATATTTTGTTTGTCCTATTTGATTATTGTATTCTGGAGCTTTTCTCCCCGGGCCTCCACTGAAAATGGACATATATCCAGATGGACTAGCCCAGTCAACAAATGTAAAATAAAAAATAAAATGCATCTATTTTCCATTGACATGGGTGGCTTCAATAGCAATGAATAGGGCATCGGAGGCACTATACCAACTTTTGGAAAGTGACTCAGTAAGGGGCACAAAGAAACTAAATCAGGTTGCAAGGCAAAGACAGAAAGATAAAGAAAATAGTCAAATGCCCTTCATAAGGGATGCCAGCAACAACCTGCTCACCTGTCCACAGGACATCAAAGGGAGATAGGAGTATTTCCAGCAGCTTCTGAATGAAGAAAAGCCCACAGAAGCTGTACTGCCCCAGAAACAGCCTATGGTGAGAGAAAAAGAAGTGCCCACCTTGGAAGAAGTAAGAACAGCACTAAGGAAGATGAAGTCAGGGAAAGCAGCAGGCTCAGATGAGGTCACAGCAGATATGATAAAGATGCTGTGTGAGATAGGGGAGAAATGGCTACTGAGAGTACTAATAGCAGTGTGGAGAGAAAGGCGCATCCCACATGACTGGAGAATAAGCATACTAATGCCAGTGTACAAGAACAAAGGGGACATCCACAACTGTGGGCGGTACAGAGGCAAACTCCCATCACATTGCATGAAAGTTCTGTAGAGGGTGATTGATAAACAGATACACAGAGTAGTAGAATTTAAGATGGGAGATGAGCAGTTTGGATTCAGATCAGGATGCAGCACAATTGACCTGATGTTTGCATTGAGACAGATACTTGAGAAGAAGCTAGAGATGAGGAAAGAGTCCAACTGGGCATTCCTAGACTTGGAGAAAGCATATGACAAGGTCCCAAGAAAGCTGACCTGGGCAGTACTGCGGTGGTTTGAAGTCCCAGAAACATTGGTACAATTAGTGCAGGCTATGTACAAGGACCCAATGACTCAAGTACAAACAATGTTCAGCCTCACAGAGGGGTTCCCAGTAGGAGTGGGTGTACATCAGGGTTCAGCTCTGAGCCCACTGCTGTTCATACTGGTGATGGACTACATTAGCAAATAGGTTGGAGGGGACGGATCAACAAAGCTGCTGTATGCAGATGATGTGGCAGTGCAGGCAGACTCTGAGCTAGAACTTCAGCAAAGGATAGGAGAATGGAATGCAAATCTGAAGGCACATGGGATGAAACTAAGCACAGATAAGATAGTGGTAATGGTAGCAAATTGGGGAAATCAGAAGAAGCTGAGAATAGAGATAGAAGGGAAGATAGCGGAACAGGTAAACAGCTTCAAGTATCTGGGAGGAGTAGTTGAGGAGAAGGGTAGTCTGAATGAAGAGGTCAAAGCTACAATCAGAGGGGCTGCAGCCAACTGGCATAGAGTATCAGGTGTAGTCTATGACAGAAGAATGCCAAAGAAGCTGAAAAGTAAGGTGTACAAGACAGTGGTGCAACCAGTATTACTGTATGGTACAGAAACCTGGGCAGTAAAGGCAGAACAGTTGAAGAAGCTAGAGATGATGGAAATGAAGAACCTGAGAAAGGTGATAGGATGCTCACTATAGGACAGATGAAGAAATGAGGACATAAGAGCAGAAGCCAAAGTGGCTCCAATTGCAGAAAAGATCAAAGAGAACAGATTACTGTGGTTTGATCACATGTGTAAAAAAGTAGAAGACAATCTGGTGAGAAAGATTTGGGACAGTCAGGAAGAAGGTAAAAGGACGTGAGAATGTCCAGCAAAGAGGTGGATGGATTGTGTGAAATAAGATCTGCAACAGTCAGGCATGAGTGTTGAAGAAGGCACAAGTGTGGCACTGAATCGAGAGAGTTGGCGACAGTTAACACGATACCCCGACCCCATGTAAAAAAACTGGGGAAAAGGCGGCTGATGATGATGATGATGATAGGTGCCGTGAAGTCAGTCACCTCTGTTTTTAGGTGCCCAAATTCAGCTTTGGAGATGTTCTTCATGGTGGTTACCTTTGTGGGGGGTGTGGGTGAGATGTGGCTTTCCATGGTGATTAGTGTGTAGTCAGATCTAACCAGGGAGGAATTGACTATTGGTGTAGAGCAACAGTCGCCCATGTTAGTAATAACCATGTCAAGGATGTTGCTTCCTATAGTGGGGATAAGAATGTGCTGGTCCTGGGCTTTGGAATTGATGAATGCCAGGAAGCATTGGGCCAGTGTATTGGTGCATGAGTAGTTTTCCCAGTTGATGGAGGGGTAGTTGAAGTCACCTAGTATGAGAGTGTTGGGCTGGGCCCTAATAGTTTCCAGGGTGCTTAGGAATGTGGAGTGAGAGTCTTGGGACATGGTTGGGAACTTTTAATTACTCTGATTACTTTTTGTTTTAATGGCCTACAACATGTTAAGAAAGTGTGGTGCATCTACCATATTGGACACAATACTAATTCCTCTACAGTCCTTAATTCTTGTTTTTGTCTCTTATATTAGTTTTTTTCTCAAATAAGTTTTTTTATTTTCCAAATAATATAGTGCTTAACAATACAATCATCAATGAAACAAGTATTATATAAGTTTTCATAAGCAGGGGGGTTACACTAAGATGCCTTCAGTCATAGTCAGATGATAAACTCTTAAAAAACAGTTTTAGTATAAGAAAATTACCTAAATTGCCTTTCTTCAATACAGCAGTTTTAGCATGCTAAAATTACTACAACGTATTTTTGCCATTTAAAATTTGAAATAAAAATCTTAAATTAAATCCAAAAGTCTGTGAATATTGTAAATGTAAAGGAAAAATAGAATATACTTTGACAAAATTAAACATTATTTTATGGTAATTAAGGAGAGATAACCAATTAAAAGGATACTGACATTTTTGGGGTACCCTTGCCTATTATCCTGCCTAAGGATATATCTGATAAGGGGATACATAAACGAGCTTGAGAGGAAGGCTAAAGAATAAGGGAATGGAGAAGCTAAGGCATAAATAAAAAATAATAGCCTAAGGAAGTATGCAAAAGTAGTCAAAATGGTTAAGAGGGCAAAAATAGTTTTGTTGATTAGATAGGTAAATGCATCCACAGGGGAAAAACGAATTGAGTAAACAGAAGATACAATGAGCAGGGTTGCTTTGAAGCTTAAATGCTGGCTAGAAATTGCAGTAAAATGAGTTAAAAAATCCAAGTGGAGAATGAGTAGCACACACTGAGAAAGGAAAGGAGGACTTCTAGAGGTATGTCAGAGAAAGGAACATGACAGAGAGAAAGTAAACTAGACTGGGAGGGTGACAGTACAAAAAAATTCTTAATAAATATTTCATTCTGGGGGACAGTAACATTGTGCAATGGTAGTACCGTTATAGTGGAAGGTCTGATAGATAACATGAAAACAACTGAGGAAGTGAAAAGAGAATTATCAGAGAGAGTGTCCATGGTTACCCAGTTATTTTTGTTGGTAGCTTCAGAAATGTCAGGATACACCATTAGTTTAGACAACTGATAATTCTTGTGTAATAACATGGCAGCTCAACAGAAACATCGTTAATACTTCAGCATTTTACACCCAACTGATGCTAGCGTAGACATGCAATGCACTATGGACTATGTACAGCCTTAAAAGGGCAACAACATATTACAGTCTTGCAATGGCAATATGCTACATACATATAAGACATAACACTTCATCCCCTTTCTTTCACTTACCATCACATTTTCCCCTTTAAGAGAATAAAATGATGATAAATATGATGGAATGCAACTGATGCACAATACATTACACTCCCTGGACTGACCTATAAAAGCAGATGGTTAATACATATGAGTAATATTATTATGTATGAACACTGGAAAATACATTATTAGTAAGAATTTGCAAGTCACTTAACTGTTACCGTGACTCTGTCACAACACTGGAACAATTAGTCATTAAGACCTCTCAACCACACAGTGTCACTCATATATTGCCTGAAATGGAAATGGAAACAGACTGAGAACCTGGAAAATGAAAACTTTGAGACAGGCAATTATAACAAGTGTTAGAAATTTGAGTCAATAAACAAAACATAGTCAACTGAATCAGGATCACTCAATTTTTTTGTTAGACAGTACACGATCTGTTGCTGCAAATAGTCGAATGCAATCTTTCGCCCTAATCTCAGATGTTCAGTTGAGATAAATCTATTTTCTGTACAGATACACATTTATTGGAACTTGATATTGATCTGGCTATTTTTAGCTCAGACTGCTTTGATTGGCTTTTCAGGAACAGTCCATTCAGGTTGACACTCGTCTGGAACGAGTTGGATATATCTTCATCAAATTATTGTACCATCTTTTGTTTCCACTTTATAGGATCATGATTCAGTAGTCTTTTGCATCGCAATACTTACTGTGCCTCACATTTTCTCCCAGTCCAGCTTTCAGTAGGCCAATTGGTTTGGCTGATGGATGGGTAGTGGAAGTGCAGAATGCCAATCAAGCCTTTTGTGCAAAGATTTGTGTTTTGGTCATATTGCCATACTACATCACATGGAATTATTTTAGACTGGAATTTTGACTGTAACACTGAAATGTCAGTTTGTATTTGTCTTCTAGGCATTAGTTGAGAAGGTCTTGCTTCTGTGACACATTGTAGAATGGATAGATATGCCTTGAGAATTGTGAAAGAATCTGTCTTAGTATCTTTTTGATTGCATATATTGCTCTCTCAGTTTCACCATTTGACTGTGAATAGTGAGAACATGACACAGTAACAAACTGTTGGAACTCACAGGATATAAACAGTGTGCCACTTTCTATAATCCATTTGAGAGGTATACCATAACTTGACAACATTGTTTTGAATCTGGCTATTACTTGTTGGCTAGTCATACTTGGAATACAGACTATGTGCATGTCATGAGAGTAACAGTCTGTCACTATAAGGTATGTTTTGTCTTCCACGCTCACATGACTGAATCAGTCTGCCTATCTCCTCTCAGCCATCTCCCTCTCTGTCTGTCTCTCTCTCTTATATATCCTAAGTGCCAGTTATGCTATTACAGCCCTCTATCCTAGGTAGCAGATTGGTGACCTAACTCTTAGTCTTCTCCTCTTTCCTTGTCCATCTATCGTCCATCTATCTACCTGACAGCCTAGGTGGCAGTTAGGCTGTTACACTCCTAATGTAGTTGGCAGATAGTCCATCTCACATTCTCTTTAGCAGCCGTATTAATGGCTTATTGCTTATGCCTAAAATGCGTGTTAACTGTTACCTTCCTCTAACTTAAAAACAGATTGGTCACCTTCCCATTTCCTTAACCTCAGTTTCTCTTCTGACCCATCCTCCTCCTTCTCAGCCTTGCTGACAATTAGGCTAGTACCACCTGTCCTAATGCTCCCCGGCTCTCTTTCTCTCTTACTCCATTCCCCATTGGAGGCTTGATGACAAGTAGGCTGAGTCTCTCCAATCCTAGGTGATGTTGGGCCACTTGCTCTTCTCTTTCCTTCAGTCCCATTTCTTCACTATCATCTCTATCTCTCACAGCTTAGGTGGCAGGTAATCCTGTGACACTCTTATTGCACTTCACTGACCTAGGAAGAAGTTCTCTCATTGCACTTCTCCTCCATCTCCTTCATTCCTTCAGAATGCTCCCCTTCTCAGCTATTAGACCATGTGATCTGGAAACACTGTCTCCTTTCTATTATTGATGCCCGCTCAGAGCCCCTTTATGCACATCAAAGGGGGCTTCCCCAGCCCATATTTGTAGGTCCACTAAATTACCATCTTCCATCTTATAGTCATGGCCAAATGTTGTTTATTTCTTGCATCTGTACTCACTCTCTCCTTAACTTACTTATGTTTTATAGCTCAGTCCCCTGTTTCCCACCCTAGAACTTTCACTCATCCAAATTGTTCACCCTGTATTTCACTTCAGATTACATTTTTCCTACCCCAGTGTGAAAACCTGATTAAAAAATAACGCTACAAGTTACAGAGTCCCTTTATTAAAACTTAGGACAGCTAAGTTATAATTTTAAAAAGGATTTGATATATACATAAATTTTATATTCTTAAACAATTATATGTATTTATTTTATGAGTTATATTTTTTCTACACCTGTTTTTAAATGATAGACATCATGACTTGGCCAGTAGATGGTGCTATTGTATTACTTTATATTTTATAGTTATATAAATAAATTTTATATTCTTAAACAATTATATGCATTTAATTTATGAGTTATATTTTTTCTACACCTGTTTTTAAATGATGGACTTCATAACTTGTCCAGTAGATGGTGCGATTGTATTAGTTTATATTTTAAATTTTTTTATACAAACACTTTTATATATAAATATTTTTAACATATTAAAACAATATTAGACTTCTTAGGTTTTAAATGCATAGGGTAATTTTTAAAAGTGTGATGCTTTCTTGTTTATACATTTATTTTACAACAAGTATTTTAAAATTTGATAAAACTGGTTTGTTTATAATTTAATTAATTATAGCAGGATTCTGATTGGTGGTGGTTCAATTAATTGGGGTATATATGAGGGCTGGAATTCTATAATGTATATCTGATGAAGTCTGCTTTTGTGAACGATAACATGTGATAACTTGTAGCATTAATTTTTAATAAACTGGTCGACCTGAACTTTTGTATTTGAGCTTCTCTGATACACCTTGGATTTATTTATTATTTTATTTTATTTAAATTTGTTGACGGGTCCATTTAAAAGCTCCATAGTAAAATAAAACCAAAAGTGGGAAATGCAACCAAACTGAAACTGAGTCAAAAGGCAACCACGAAAAACTAAAAATCGCCACCAGGAAGTCAGCCAAAGCTCTTTATTCCAAAACCAAGCAGACAAGGCTGTCACCAGCCACGAAAAACATGTAAACGCCTTAATCCTCTGATAACGGACAGTATGCTTTCGTCAGATTCTCGACTTCTTCAGACAATCAGTACATTCAATTAACACAGTATATATAACGTTGACCATCAATTGATTAATTGAAATTATTCTAAAATTTAAAGAGACATTTAAAATTAAAATTAAGAATCAAGAAAGTCATTTCAAAATGCCATTTAAAATATTGCACATATGACTGTTTGTAGAATTCATAAAACATATGTATATAACATTTGAAAATAAAAAATATATATGTAATTACATATTTCCATTAAGTGTTTCAAAAGGCATAAATTCATGATGTAATAATAATAAAGTGCTACTGCAAAGAAAACAATTCAATATTCACATATTATGCTACCACTTGAGATAAAAAACACAACCTTCTTGATATAAAACCTATGAATTCTCATATGTGAACATTAAAACCTATGAACTTCATAATGTTTTCATAAGAAAGACTTGTTAAAACTCATAAAATCCCATAAAATAACTTAAGATAAAACAAAGAAATAAACAGTGTGAGCCTGAATCAGGTGTAATGGAAAAATTATTACTGCAAAACAATAATCTTACAGTTTAGCAGCTCTTAACTTGAGTAAAGGTAATATAGATATATTGTCATTAAGCCCTGGAAATTTATCTGCATTTAGGGCCACTTACCACCACAGCTCCCTATATTCAATTCTGGTCTCCCAAGGACCTCCTCTAACATCCTTTAAAATGCTTTCTATAACTAAGAACTTGAATTTATAATCTTTTCATACTTTACTATGCTTATATAGAGCATTACTCTCCTTTTTAATAGATATTTCATAAGTATGTTCATAGATTCTTTTTCTTAAAGCTCTTTCAGATTTTCTCTATAGAACGCCCCACATGTTTCACAAAAAGCCAGGTATACTATCCCTTTGGTATCACAATTAAAGTATTCCTGACTATTGATCATTTTGTTTCTACTGGCTATATAATAGCTGTCACTATTCATAACATAACAACATTGCCTACAGTGCCCACACTTTTATAAGTACCTTTTCTAACTATTTTGGAAATGTTTTGAGATATATTGTTTTCAAGTATATTTCCCAAATTCCTAGCATTTCTATAAGTCACTTTTCTTGGAATATCACCAACCCCTTCTATATCGGTTAGGGATACAAATTTGTCCCATTCTTTAAAAAAAAATTTACTAATCCCAGCATTAATCTTGTTGTATTCAAGTATTAAGGTCTGGAAAAAATCACAGCCTTCATTAATATTTCTATCCCTTGAATCTATCACTCTATTAATTTTTGGGATGTTGTTATTGCCGACAATACCTGTCTTATAGATAGGGGCAAATCTCTCTCTCCTTCCCTCTTCAACTTCTCTTCATATTTGTTCTACAAATTCATTAGGGGTATCCTCTCCTCAAACATTCTCTCTAAAAATTCACATTCCTTTTGAAAATCTAAATCTGAGCTGGTCATGCGACTACCCCTGACAAACTGTCCTTTGACAATACTTTTTTTACAATGTTTGGGGTGTGCACTCTCAAAATGTAGGAAGGAGTTACAATGAACTCTAGTTTTGTATTGCTTCTCTCCTTTATAAAGCTCTACATCTAAATATATCAAACAATCTTCAGAAATATTGTGTGTGAATCTCAAGAAACTAGTGGTGTCATTGATGTAGGTTAGAAACTCATCTAGTCTATCCCTCCCTGCCGTCCAAAGTATTACTATGTCATCCAATAACCTCCTATATAACATCCAACAGTTCTTATATTGGGAATTGATGACATACTTCTCCTCCCAATGGGCTAAGATAAGATTAGCATAAGTGGGGGCACAAGCTGCCCCCATAGCAACTCCTTTTGTCTGCTGAAAGAACTCTCCTTTAAAGTATATATAATTATTCTTCAGGACCATGTCCAAAAGCCATAAACTGGCTAGTTTATCATTCCTATTGATTTCTTCATGTCCAAAGACTATATCTTCCATAATAATTTTACCCTCTTCATATGGGATAGAAGAAAACAAGTCAACAATGTCTATAGTGAGGAACAAGACGTCTTTGTCCCAAACACAAGAATTGAGATCTTTCAGCAAGTCCCAAGAGTCCTTCAAGATATTACATCTCCCTGTCCATAAAGGTTTAATTTGACATCAACATATTTTGCCAGTGTTTCAGTCTTAGACCCATCAGCAGAGACAATGGGACAAAGGGGATCATCTTTGTTTTTGAATTTTGGTATTCGAAAATGGTGGGTATTTTGGGTTTGTCAACTTTCAGAAATTTATAACATACAGGTATTAGCGTAGTCCCTCATTTAGCATATCATACAATGCTATATCAATCCTGCTGTAGGCTATGTTAATTTCATTTTAGAAACTGTGCTATATTTATCTTCGTCCCATAACAAATTATACATTTACTATCATAAACAATGTAATCCATAATGATTATACCCCTTTGTCCGGCTTCATTACTCTTACATTTCTGTTATTCCTGATTTCATATAGTAATTCTTTTTCTTTTATGGTCATATTATAGAACCTTGTAACTCTATTATCATTATTTCTTATTTCACTTTCAATTACTTTCTCTAGGTTCTTAATCTGAGGGCAAAGGGGGTTGTACACACTTTTCTTTCTTACTACTTCACTTTCATCCCTATTGATGTTGGGCAATGTCACCTTAAGATTCACTTTTCTCAGAAATAACTTAATATCCAACAAGCTTCTAGCCACATCACCCTTATTGTCTGGAAAGAATTTTAAACCCTTAGAAAATAGGACAAAGTGTTCTTTCTCAATTTTGATACTACTAAAATTATATATGCTAAAATTATTCCAAGTGTGACAATGTTTGTCAGAAAGAATATCAGGTGAAAGAACTTGTGAAATATCTGGGAGGTCCAGTGAGGGGTTTATTCATATCTCCCCCTCCCCCTTCTTCCTCCACTCCATTGAAAATTCTCATTCTGTAATCCTCGCTTATTGAGTAATCTTTCGGACTATTGAGGGGTGGACAATTTTCATCATATTCCTGTTCGTTTTCCCTAGTTTGTTCATTCTCTACACCATACCTTTCCAGGTCAGGCTCCATAATATTCATTTCACTTTCATCATTGTATCTACTCCCATAAAAGTGTTCAGTCCCGTGGTTTGGGGTAACTAATCTGCAATTTATAGTCATTAATATCTCTTTCTAATTTTTTGACCTTCCTTTGAATCAGGTCATTGCATTTTTGTTCAACATTTCTTCTAATGTCATAATACCTCTTTTTCTCTTAATTTATCCCAAAAACTAAATCATTTTTGATGTACTGATCTAACATCTCTATGTCTTTCTCAATACTGTCCTGTATTTTTGTATTTTCTTTAATCATGACTCTAAGAACTTCCAATCCACATTTATTGAAAATGTCTACTAAATCTTTGTAATAACTAGTGCCATACACAACATTATTAGGAAACTTGAACACCCTTAACCCTTTAGGTACAATTTCCTTAGCAACACATTCCTTTAAATATTCATTTTCAATAGATAAAGATCTATATTTATACATCAAATTACTTAATTTTGCCAGCTTTTGCTTATAAGTCCCATCAAGCACATAAAGCCTGTTGTTTTCAGTGCTTTCAAACACAACATTAGGTTTTGAGCATTAGCCATTCAAGTGTTTCTATAGCTGGTGTGGTGTAAAAAGAGCACATAAAACAGTACCTGTGGCTTCTTCTCTAAGACCAATGCCATCATTTGCTGCATCCTGTTCCTGTATAGGACTCCCATGTAAAACCCCTCGGTGTATTAGGGGTTGAAGGTGTTGGAATCGATCCCTGCGTCGATCCTTGCTCCATATTTGTTCCCGACCATTTCTGATGCTACGAGGGTTGTGAGGCAAAGTTTGGTGAACACTCTTGCTGAGCAAAGCTTGGCTGAGAGGGGTGAGAATGTTAATCAACTCCATAAGCTGCCCAATGAGCTTTGCCCCACCTCCTCAGAACCACGACTCTCCATGGCGGACCCCACGCCCATCTCGCCTCCCAAACAAGAACACAATAAAACCAAAAGTGGGAAATGCAACCAAACTGAAACTGAGTCAAAAGGCAACCAGCGAAACAATCGCCACCAGGAAGTCAGCCAAAGCTCTTTATTCCAAAACCAAGCAGACAAGGCTGTCACCAGCCAAAAAAAACATGTAAAAGCCTTAATCCTCTGATAACAGACAGTATCGTTTTCGTCAGATTCTCGACTTCTTCAGACAATCAGTACATTCAATTAACACAGTATATATAACGTTGACCATCAATTGATTAATTGAAATTATTCTAAAATTTAAAGAGACATTTAAAATTAAAATTAAGAATCAAGAAAGTCATTTCAAAATGCCATTTAAAATATTGCACATATGACTGTTTGTAGAATTCATAAAACATATGTATATAACATTTGAAAATAAAAAATATATATGTAATTACATATTTCCATTAAGTGTTTCAAAAGGCATAAATTCATGATGTAATAATAATAAAGTGCTACTGCAAAGAAAACAATTCAATATTCACATATTATGCTACCAGTTGAGATAAAAAACACAACCTTCTTGATATAAAACCTATGAATTCTCATACGTGAACATTAAAACCTATGAACTTCATAATGTTTTCATAAGAAAGACTTGTTAAAACTCATAAAATCCCATAAAATAACTTAAGATAAAACAAAGAAATAAACAGTGTGAGCCTGAATCAGGTGTAATGGAGCCCTCTTGTGGTTGTAAAAATTATTACTGCAAAACAATAATCTTAGTTTAGCAGCTCTTAACTTGAGTAAAGGTAATATAGATATATTGTCATTAAGCCCTGGAAATTTATCTGCATTTAGGGCCACTTGCCACCACAGCTCCCTATATTCAATTCTGGTCTCCCAAGGACCTCCTCTAACATCCTTTAAAATGCTTTCTATAACTAAGAACTTGAATTTATAATCTTTACATACTTTACTATACTTATATAGAGCATTACTCTCCTTTTTAATAGATATTTCATAAGTATGTTCATAGATTCTTTTTCTAAAGCTCTTTCAGATTTTCCTATATAGAGCATACATGTTTCACAAAAAGCCAGGTATACTATCCCTTTGGTATCACAATTAAAGTATTCCTGACTATTGATCATTTTGTTTCTACTGGCTATATAATAGCTGTCACTATTCATAACATAACAACATTGCCTACAGTGCCCACACTTATAAGTACCTTTTCTAACTATTTTGGAAATGTTTTGAGATATATTGTTTTCAAGTATATTTCCCAAATTCCTAGCATTTCTATAAGTCACTTTTCTTGGAATGTCACCAACCCCTTCTATATCGGTTAGGGATACAAATTTGTCCCATTCTCTAAAAAAAATTTTACTAATCCCAGCATTAATCTTGTTGTATTCAAGTATTAAGGTCTGGGAAAAATCACAGCCTTCATTAATATTTCTATCCCTTGAATCTATCATTCTATTAATTTTTGGGATGTTGTTATTGCTGACAATACCTGTCTTATAGATAGGGGCAAATCTCTCTCTCCTTCCCTCTTCAACTTCTCTTCTTATTTGTTCTACAAATTCATTAGTATCCTCTCCTCAAACATTCTCTCTAAAAATTCACATTCCTTTTGAAAATCTAAATCCGAGCTGGTCATGCGACTACCCCTGACAAACTGTCCTTTGACAATACTTTTTTTACAATGTTTGGGGTGTGCACTCTCAAAATGTAGGAAGGACTGGGTCGTGGGTCCATTTTCAGCGGAGGCCCGGGGAGAAAAGCTCCACAGTAAAATAAACAGACAGTAGTTACATTGGATTACATAGTGATTAACAATTTAACATAGAAATTACTTACAACATATTTACAGATGAAGAACATAGTACATCAGTAGACAACTAGAATCTTTATCTGTGAAGTACATAACAGGCATTAACAAATGTAACAATGAGAAGTTCCAGCTGTATAATAAGTACTAGGCTTATGAGCATCTGAGCTTGCTATCATCAAGGTGTGGATGGGGTGGATGATATTAGAGTGGGAGTTGCAAGGGCATAGCCAGCATGTTTTTAGGTGCGCTTTTAATAAAGTTTTGAAGTTGGTGCATGATGGTACGGAGGTAATTGTGGGTGGGAGTGAGTTCCATAATTTGGCTATGGCACAAGAGAATAGTGCTTCATCAGCAGAGTTATTGGCTTTAGTGATCTGCAAGTGATTTTTGTTGCTGGATCTTAGTGGTCTGGTGGTGCGATAGGGTTGGAGTAGATTCTGGTGGGATGGGACATTTAGTGGATGGTTTACTAGTTTGTGGGTGAGTGAGAGTTGATACCACTGAAGGAGGTGAGGGAGTTCAAGCCAGCCCAGTTCAGCAAGTGAAAGACAGTGGTGACTATGGTAGGATGCCCCTGTGGCGAATTTTGCGATTTTGTTGTAGCAGGTCTCTAGCTTGTTTAGATCACATTGCCTTAAGTTGGTATATACTGGAGAGGCATAAAGTAGGGTGGAGATAAGGTGGGAATTTGCTATTGAAATCTTTGCTGCTTTGGTGAGAAATTGTTTATTTCTGTATAATGCTCCTAGTTTTTTGTGGACTTTTTTTATGGTCATGGATATGTGAATGTCAAATTTTAGTTTATTGTCTGTTTCCACTCCTAGCAATTTGGTGTGTTCAGTTAGGTATATAGTGGTGTTGTCTTTTGCTGTGATGTTAAAGTGAGAGTTGTTTTGAGTATGTTTGGTGGGTTGGAAGATGAGTACTTTAGTTTTGTTTGGGTTGAGTATTAATTGGGCATCGGATAACCATGTTTCAACAGAGGAAAAGGCTTCCTGTGTGACTTTTTGCAGTTTGGGTAGGGACTGGGCTGAGCAGATGATGGTAGAGTCATCTATTGGATGAGTGTGCCATGTTTGGTGGCAGAGGCTATATTATTGGTGTAAACAGAGAAGTAGGGGTCCAAGGATGGATCCTTGGGAACCCCTATGGAGACAGGTAGTTGGGGAGATATGTCATTCTGCCATACAACGGATTGTTGGCGGTCAGGCGGGTAACTCTGAAACCAGTTGGTGACTGATTGTGAGAAGGATAGGTTATTGAGGACAGAGATAAGTTGTTTGTGTGGGACCATGTCAAATGCTTTAGATAGGTCTAGGAAAGTAGCAGAGGAGAGATAGTCATTGTTTTATGCTGAAGGAAAGTGTTAGTAAAGGAGAGTAAGGCAGTGGTGGTGCTATGGTTTGGTCGGGAACCATGCTGAGTACTGGAAAGGAGGTTGTTAGTAAGGAGGTAGTGTGAGACCTGAGAGTGTATGCATCTCTCTAGTATTTTGGAGAGTGGAGAGAGAATAGCTATGGGGCAGTAATTGGTTAGTTCTGCAGAGAGTCTGCCTTTGTGGAGGGGAATTATATGTGAGACTTTCCACAATGTGGGAATGTAACTTTCTGACAGAGATCGGTTAATCAAGATGGATACTGGGTAGGCCAGAGCATCAGCTGTGATTTGTAGGTATTCACTTGGGAGGTTGTCTGCTGCTAATTTGGTGGGTTTAAGTTTAGTTAAGAGTTTTTTTATGTTGGAGGTAGGTACAGGAGAAAAAGAGAAGGCAGTGGGAGATTACTAGTTGAAGGTGTGGGTTGGAGGGAGGGTTGTGTTGTTTAGCTAGTGATAGTATGGTTTCGGTGAAGTGTGTGTTGAATGAGGTAGTAATATTTTCTGAGGAGTGAGGGATGTTAGGAGGAGGGGTACTGACTTTACCTGGGTGGAGGATGGAGTTTATGGAGGACCAGAATTGTTTGGGGCTGTGTTGTGAGGAGTCTAGGGCAGACTGGTAGTATTGGAATTTGTCCCGTTTTATTAGCTTTTGACTCTATTGCATAGTTCTAGGAATTTCTGTCTAGCCTTGGGGTTTTGGTTTTGCCAGTGCTCCCAGGCTTTATCGTTTTCATTTCTGACTTAGTGGTTTTCTGTAGCCATGGGGAGGGTTGTGCTTTGGTTCTGGAAAATCTTATGGGGGCATGGTAATTAAGGATGTTCAGGAAGGTAGTATTAAAAGATTCAACTGCGTCATCTAGACTGAGGTACTTTAGAGCATGCCAGTTACATTCTTTGAGGGATGAGATGAATGTGAGTGGGTTAAAGTTTATTTTTTTATGTATTTGATGATAGATGACAGGTTTAGCTTGGTACAGGTATTGTTTGAGTAGGAATGTTGGGGAGTGATCACTGAGGCTATCTGATAAGCAGCCTGTTATATATGACTGGGGGTTCTTACTGACTAGTATCCAATCCAGGGTAGAGTGCTTGCTGGAGTTTTTATTTATCCTTGTTGGTGACTGGACTAGTTGGGTGAAGCCATGAAGGTGTACATGATGGGTTGGATTGTTGCCAGAACAGGATTGCCAGTCAATATTGAAATCACCTAAGATGATAGTTTCTTGGGGGAGATGGTGGGTAGACCAGCTGAGGAGGTTTTCTAGTGGAGGGATGTTTTGGTCAGGTGGGAAGTAGCATCCAATTATGTTGATGGTTTTGTTTCAGTTAATTTTGAGGTTGGTATATATTATTTCTTCATTTCCTATTTGTGGAGCTGATGATTTTAAGATCTGGATGTTTAGATGTTGTTTAAATATTATAGCTACACCACCTCCTTTTGTTTAGCGGTCAACTCTTAGTATGCCGTAACCTGTAGGGAGTATTTGCTCACTGGTAATGTGAGGTTTTAGCCAGGTTTCTGTCAGGACGACTATATCTGGGGAGTGTAAGTCTATGGTGGCATGGAGTTCATGGACTTTGTTGGATATACTTCTAATATTTAGGCTTAGTAGAAGGAAGTCACTTGGTTTTCTATTGGCTGTAATATGGGAGAAGTTGTGGTTTCTAGTCTGATTATGAGGATTGGGGTTGGAGATGGTAGGGCCAGGGTTGGGGTGGATGTCTCCACTTAGGGCTAGTTTTGATATGCATGAGATTATTAGTTTTCTCAGTTTTTGAATGTGTTTGTTTATAAGGGAAAGTTTATGATTGTTCTCTGTGGGTAATAGGTATGGTGGGAGGGTTACTATGTTAAGTTGTAGGGATGCTTTACGTTTGAGTAATATAGTTGGTAGAATATGTGGGGGGTGCATAGGGATGGTTCTTGAGCTGGTGGGAGGGGAGCTGAGTATGGGTGAGACATGGGTGGTGGTGTGAGTAGTAGTACAGTGGTAGTGGTTGAGTTGGTAATGATGGAGTTTTGGTAGGATGTAAGATATGCAAGGAGAGTGCATGCAGTGAGCAAAGGAAAGGTATGCTTGTACATGTCAGTTGAGGAGGTGTGATAGTAGAGGGAATATGGAGGAGGTAGTGTTGGGTTAGCGCTGTGGTTGGCTATTGGAAAGATGGGAGGGGTTTGAGTGCAATAAAGTTGGGATCACTGGGGTGGGAGGTAGGGGCAGGGCGGGGTAGAGACCCTGTTTGTTTCACAAAGCAAGACAAGTATGTGTTAAGAACAATCACAATTGACCAAGGACTGCTCTGAAACTAAGTCATGTCTTAATTTCTCAAGTGGAAAACCAGGATAACCTTGTATCAGTAGGCTACTGTGGTATAGTTTAAATAAACAAACACACAGTATTGATCAGTTATGGATACTATTTGCTAACAGAAGGGAATAAGAGAAAGTGGAAGATGTGTGTGGTGGTGGGCTGCTTACAGCCAAAGCACAGTGCTCTCCAGGGGAAAATGAAGATTGGCTCAAACAGTTAGACACATACTCAAAGTTAACTGTAGCTGTTTGCAGACAGTTCAGACCCGGACTGCACTTTTCTTATAGGAATGTTAAAGGTGGTACCGCAGTTGAATACTTAAGAGTGGCGTTAGGTTCAAAGTTAACTGTAGCTGTTTATTACTGGTTTCGAGTTGGTGTATTTTTTTCTCTCATTTGGTTTGTGAAAAACTGATTTCCTTTGCCACCAGACAGACATTCTTAATTTAGGCATGCATGCTACAGTGCACTAAAAGTCCATTTGACATAAAAAAATCCTTCAAGAATGACTATTCTACCTCAAGTACAAGCGTCTGACCTCTGGCGATATTCATTCAGACCCTGTCCTACTCTACAAATAAACACCTCCATCCACCCAGTTTTATCTACAGTGCCAGCTATAGGCACAGTGACCTGAAAATACACTGCAACAATTCATACAGCATTAACTAATGGTCTGCTTTGGAATCACAGATTGTAGGCATCTTAAATAGCATGAAGCATGATTTAGCCATACCTCTAACAGCACTGTTCAATCTCAACCTCCATGCAGGTTTTGTAGCAAGCATATGGAGAATAGCTGCAGTCATTCCCCTGCATTCAGGAGGACCTTCCACAGACCCAGAAGTCTGACCAGCCTCATCTGCAAAGCCATGAAAAGACTTTTAATGGACCTAATTAATCATGACATAGGGAACCTTCAAACAATGGACACATATCAGTTTGAATTCATCAAGGGCAGGGCATATTCAGCCAGGTGGACTTTTTTAAAAAGGTCTTCAAAGCAATGGATGAAGGCAAAATGGTATACACAGCATACCTAAACCTGGCCTAAGCTTTTGACACAATTCCATACTCAGGCATAGTAACAAAGCAACATAAACAAGTAATAAACCTGTATGTAACCCACTGGCTTGCCACCTGAGTCACAGATACGATGCAGGGAATATATTTGAGTTTCAGACTTCAGAAAAGGCATGCTAACACCAATCCTGTTATTCTAGCAGCTGTCTAAGTTTATGAGTAATATTTAAAATCTGTCGCTATTTTGGGCCTTTGTAATGTTGCACCTAAGCTGTAGGTACTAGCATCACCATACACTGATGCTGGTTTAGGTACATCACAGCATGCTATCTTTGGAGCTATGTTAGCATTCATTTTATTTTGCTGAATGCTTGGGCTTTCAACATGTCCTGATGACTAGAGTACATTTTTCTTTAATAATTCTGTTAAAGAAAAACAATCACTGTTGAGAAGTCTTGTATAAACCTGCCCAAGCAACTAATCATGCATAGGGCTCATCTTAACTCAGTTACACCAGATGGTTTTACAACTCGGTTATTGCTCTGACCTTACCTGTACCTGCCCTGATTATACTAGCACTTATGTTGTGTCCAAAGTCCCGTAGTTATGTTTTACTAAAGCAGCATTTGTCAGGGTTTAGCTTTACACTAGACTTTTTAATAATGTGCAGTACTATATGTAACTTGAAACCATGAGTCTCCTTATTTGGACCAAAAACCAGGACAAAACAATAACAACACTATCTAGCCTGGTAAGTAAATTAATCATTTTATGCTGAAAGAATTCAGGTGCTGAGGATATACCAAAGGCAGTTGTTAATGAAGGATGTCAGTTTTTGACTTGCTTTATCTGAAGATATTTGCAAGAACCCAATAGAAGCATCCAGGATGCGAACCTTTCAAGAATGAACAAACTTGGGCGTTATATCTTCTGCTGTAGAAAAATAAATCTTTCACACACAGCAGCATCAGTGAGCTTTTCACATCAGCACAGAATCTCTCACTCATCCATTATTTTTAAATTACTGGAACTGTGGGACCTTGTAGTACATACTGTTAGCCTTCTGAATCACAGCTCTGCAGTTTGCTGTTCAACCATCTTCTGCAGTGCAATGATGATAGCAACTGTCATAACTGTTCATTGCAAAATTTTGAGTGTCTTAGGGCATTCATAATGATAATGAGCCTATTTTAAAAACATGTTCATAAACTGTACATCTGTCTCATCATGCAATTCATCTGTACTGCACTAGGATGCTTGGTTGTCCTCTTGCACGTGCACGCCACCATATTGCCTGTACATCATTCCACTATATACCCATGTTGGTACCACCCCTGCCTGACATACTGCTGGCATTTGTATTAACCCCTAGTGTGTTCCCTGGTGCATAGAAAACTACATTATGTTGGTTGCCTCACACTGCTGATATATATCTATGTTAGCGACAACTGTTTGCCTTTGGCACACCACTCTGACTTCAGAGGTATGTTGGGTTACATAAATGAAACACTGTCCAAGGCGACATGGTATCTCTTTTATCTTGTCCCATACTGCTTTGTCTACAGGGTCACAAACATATAAACTCTTCATGACCTATTACAGCCCACATCACCATTCCGGGCCACATGGTATCTCTATTATCTTGTCCCATACTGCTTTGTCTACAGGGTCACAAACATATAAACTCTTCATGACCTATTACAGCCCACATCACCATTCCACCACTGTAGCTTCAAACCCCACTCTCCATCCTGACACTGCATATCTACATGCACATCATACAATGGGGCATTTGATTTTATAAGCCTAGTCAGAATTATCAGACCTGGCATAGTAACATATCTAGCTGCAGTGCAGTACACCACTGCATACATTTAAGACTGGTCATCAGAAATACCCAGAGTACTAATATATTTTGTGTGTGTGTCTCTCTCACTCTTTCTGCTTCTATCCTTTTTATACTTTAAATAATGTTTGCTCTTTTAATTCTATCCATTTATTTTATCATTATTTGCAGCATCAGCTGTGCCAGTAACAAGACATCAGTTCACACCCCATCATTGGTGCTAGCCTTCTCCCAACATCACACCATCTGTCTCTGGACCTCCCTGCCCATTTGGACACGGAGATCCTGAAGAAGAGGGTGATCTGGAGGCTTGGCAATTGACAGCCACTGGCAGGAAGTGCTGTTGTTCAGTATGGTGACATTGATGTGGGTGGGTTACAATTTTTCACACAGCAGAAGACATCAGAGATGGTAATGGGACAGTAAGTGAACCAGTTTCCTGAAGCCTTTACTGGCTGCCTGGAAACTGTTCTTTTGCAAATTACCCCATTACTCCACTGCCTTGGACTGCCATCATCATCTGAGACAGGATCCAGTGGTAATGGCCATCACAATGATGACTGGCCTCTTCATGGGTCCAGCCCAGGCAGCTTGGTGTCATTAGAGAGGTGCCCACCCTATCCCCCATCCTGATGTATCCCTTTCTTGTGTTTCACCTCTCACATGTGTTAGTTGTTCAGTACTCCCCATCAGCATTTATCCTTCCTCTCTCATTGTATGTCAATATATCTATTGCCATTTCCCATTTGTATCAGCGCATCCTTTGTTGGTCATCATCTTTGTTTTTCATTTGCTTGTGTAACCCTGCAACCATACATCTGCCCTCTTTCCATCCCCGGCCTTATCTCTGCATCCTTCCTCATACCCATCTACCTTTCTTAAATAAATGGCAGCACCTGTTACACAAAAAGTGTATCCTTCCTCACCTTTCCCACACTGACTCTTACTTTTCCTGCATCTTTGTGTATGTGGCTCTGCTAGCTCCCCCCTTTCCTGACCTTCCTATGCACCCATTTCCTTCTCACTTCACTCTGTAAAACTAAATAGAAACATTGCTGGGAGCCACTTAGTGTGTTCTCCTGACGTTCTTGTAGCTTTGCAGGGTAATGCATGTGCATATGCATAGTGGCATGCATGCTACATACTCGCATCTTGTGTCCCCAAAATTCCTAGCTAAAATCATGAAGGAGGCTCTCTCCCTGGTGGCCCTGTCATTTCTGCAAGCAGGACTATTAATTAGCTACTGCAAGATTCCTAGTAGATAATGAATAATTACCTTTGAGCTGCAATGCACCTTTCAACATGTACACTGCAGACTTTGTTCAGCCACAAAAGAAATGTTTCTGAATCCCAGGAAATGTATAGAAGATTTATGTAGTTTACAATAAACATGTTTAATATGCAAAATACTAGACAGAATAGGGGTAACTGGGAGGTGAAGTAGTCAGTATATACAATACACTTATACATCACTATCATCATTTCAGTAAACTAACACCAGTAAAGCATGAGACAAGGGATGCATAAAATGTAATGAAAAACTGCACTTTACGTTCTACAGGTCGTATTTTACAGCAGTTAGATTTAAGTTTATCAAATGCAGAATTTTTCAGAAAAAATTCAGTCTCACAGATAAGTGGTCTGCAGCAGAAAATCATTTATAGCCACTGAGCTCAATATGGCTCATAAAATTACATATCAAAACTTCTGTCCATCAATCCAGTCAGTTATTATTATTATTATTATTAGTATAAAACAAGATAAGGTAATTCTATAGTTATCTAGCTCTCCTAAGCTGGAAGTCCTGATATCAAATAATCCCTTTCAGGATGTAACATGTTCCTGATGGAACTCTTCCTTAATTCACTACATCCGAGTGATGCCTCCAGGTGTTTCTGCATTTACAGCCTACTGATGCCACTACGTGTAAAATATTGCTTGTTCATATTTGCATTAATAATTCCAAAAGCATGCTACATACAAAGTATTAAAATATTTCATCGTAAAGTTTACACAATGGCAAATGCAACTGTATTGATATTTGATCTTGTCTAGTGCATGTAAAGAGATATTAATTGTTCATATAATATTTAATTACATTTTCATAAATGTCACATTTTTCTTAATATCTCAACAACCAAGTAGCAGACAGAACCACCTAGCTTTGTATGAAAGTTTTCAGTGGAATGGACAACATGTAGCTGATAGTGTATATGTAACTTCAATGTTTATTCAGATATTGTAAGTTGTTTACAAAATATTACAAACTTAATAGTTTATAGCCAGATTCATTAACAGCTACATGGTAGTGTGCTGTTTAGTATACATTAAATGGCAGTGCACAATGTGTAGAGCTTGAAAACAAAGCCAAATGGCAGAATATGCAAATGACAGCATAGAGAACCAAAGCACAAGCTAATTACCAATCCAACATGTCATAGGTGTCAGAAAGCTATAAAGCAATTGTGCACATCCAGTGTAACCACTCGCCCTGAACACCAAAACTATTTGTAATACTGGCAGCCTGAACACCAAAACTATCTGGAATACAGGCACCCTGAACACCAAAACTATTTGGAATACAGGCACCCTGAACACCAAAACTATTTGGAATACAGGCACCCTGAACACCAAAACTATTTGGAATACAGGCACCCTGAACACCAAAACTATATGGAATACAGGCACAATTACACTTAGAAGTAAAAAAGCATGTTAGGTGCTATTGATGCTATTATTATGCTATATGTGCAACAGGCTTTAAATCAGGGTGTTGTTGCTGCCAGACCTCGAGCAAAGAGAAGAAGGGTGTTTAGACCCCATTTCACTTATCATGGACTTCATGATACAAAAATTGCCAAGAGATACAGGGTAGACAGGGAAACACTGGAGGAAATATGCAACCTATACTGCCCCTACATAATGTCACAGGGAAATTATGGAGAACCCATCCCAGTGGAAACAAAGGTATGCTTAGCATTATGTATAATAGGTACTGATACTTTCCAGAGATCAAAAGGGGTATATTAGGGGTATCACAGGCATCAGCCACTAAAAAATTACATCATTTTTTTTTTTAATGCTCTGAAATTACATGCAGGGGATCGCATCTGTTTCTCACATACCCCACAGGAGAGACCAAGAGCAATGCAGGAATTCTGTGAAGTAGCACAATTTACTGAAGTGTTAGGGCCATGGATTTTACGCATAGAAATAAAAGCCCCACCTGGTGAACAGGGAAGGAGGTACATTAACAAAAAAGGTTTCCACTCTATAAACTGTCATATTGTCTATAATGCCCAAGGAGTCATCTACAATGTCTGTACAGGTAACTCAGGCAGTTTCCATGACTCACACATATGTCACACATGTGAGCTGTGCACTAGATTTGCTAGGGTTGACATTCTCAAGGGTGGCTAGTGGGGGATGCATGTTATGCACTGGAGCACTGGCCCATAACACTCTTGAGAAACCCACACAAACTCTCTCTGCAAAGATACATTGAGGCCCATACTCAAACTAGGAAATTCATAGAATGTGTGTTTGGATTGCTCAAGTCAAGGTTCCAGCATCTAGACACATCAGGAGGTACACTGCAGTATGACCCAGGCACCTCTTCCAAAATAGTTACAGTCTGTGCCATATTACATAATATAGTTTTCAGGAAAAAACTTCAACAAGGACAGCAAGGGGAGGACCGCAATTTCAAGGATCATAGGCAGGGCCAAAAGTAGCAGCAGTAGATACACATGAGAAGTCAGAGGAAGAACCACCACCTGCAGATTGTACTGGCAAATGGAGGTGGGCACAGTATTTATTTTATTTTATTTATTTGCAGTTGGTTTACCAGGATAGTCCATTGGGCCAAAATGAACCTGTTTTCAATGGAGTCCTGGGGAGAAAAGCTCCAAAACAATCTAGGTTACAGTAGGTTATTAATGATAATTATACAAAAATGAAGATTCACTTAATTTCAAATAGTACAGGAAACATTAGGAGTAATACAGACTTGTGATGAAACTTACAGAGGATGCAGACTAACAAGAGGAATATTGCAAAGTAAATACTGAGGAGTCATAAGGCCATGGCTCTGGCACCAGTTATCTGTTTCTATGAGACCCTTTTGGAGGATGCTTGTGTCAGCTGGAGAGTCAGTTATGGTGCCCAGTTTGCAGTCATCTGCGACTTGGTCAGCCACAGTCCTCCCGTGTTAGCCTGTACCGCAGAAAAATATATACCGAATAAGAGAGGTCCCAGGACTGAGCCCTGTGGGACGCCACTTGTAACTGGTTTAGAGTCTGACATGGCTCCAGCAATTCTGACCATGTGGGTTCTGTCCTTGAGCCAGTTTGCAACCCATCTTATGACATTTATTTATTCCCTGGCTCTGGCTATGAGGCAGAGGACAGCACACACAATCACTACCCAAGTCAAACCTAGGATCACATGCACATATATATATAGGAAATCCATTGCCTTCCAAACTCCACAGTCTTTACTTAACGATGTAATGGCTGTGCTCTAATAGAAACAGACAGGATAACCCCCAAGGTCATAATTGTTATCTGCAGTAATGACAAGGTAAGTGTTGAACCTGTAACAAAAACAAGAAGGTAACATAACAGAACACACTTTTATAGAAATATGTATATGCCCCTAAACAGGACATTTGACTGAGGTATACATTTATGTCAGTAATGTCTTCTAGGTCTAATTTTTGCAATATACAGTTATATATTCTAACCAATACTGTGGATGAAGCATTTCAATTGACTATTGTCTATAAACATGGTACAGTTCAAGTATCCCCTCATTTGCACAACTATACCAAGAACCAAGACTAAAGTAAATACTGGTTTCACTGCTTTACTTACAATATTAACTGAAATGCAGTGAGGTTCAACAGTTACATAAGCAATCAGTCACACATGAGTAGAGACAAATAAATCAATATTTTTTTCTGCAATGCATATTGATAAATGCAAGCTTATTAGTAAGCTAGATATGGTGGGCATCAGGCATATATGCAGCCCTAAGTCAAAAAGACATGTGGAAAGGGCAGGCATAGTCATCATTTGCTGAGGCGATTAGGAGGACAAGGCTGACACCCAAGAAGTGAGTGTGTGCAAGTAAGAAACACATGTATGTATCAGAGTATGCAGTATTCAGGGTCAGTAACAGATGTATTGCAGTCAACAGTACTGTTTAGATAGCTTGCATGTCTGTGAGGCAGTATGGGCAAATACTTTTTTTTCTGTGTGTGTGTGTGTGTGTGTGTGTGTGTGTGTGTGTGTGAATGAAAACAATCAAACACTGTGATAACAGACAGGTGTGAGGCATTCATGGTAGAGTAGTCACTCTGCTAAGAATTAAACTGCTACTTTCATAGCCTTGTCTAGATGTTGGAGTGCTACCTAAGTGTGAGTGATGTCTACTGGATGAGCTGTCCTCATGACAGTATCCAGGACCATGACTTCATGGCCTACCATGTCTTGGTGTGGATGCCACAATCACTGATGGAGCAGTGGAAGTAGAATCACTACTGGAGTGGATCTTGTACAGCCACATCTGCCAACACCAGAAGATGCAGCAGCTCTTCAGCCATGTGGATGCCCACCCTCCCCAGCAGATGTTCCATCACAGATACAGCCCAATCCAGTGTTTCATTCATCCTGTACAAGGAATCACTCACACTGTTCAGGGAGTCAAGCATGTCAGAATGCACATTTACTACTCGCACTCTCTCTTCTAAGGCCCTGCTGGAACATGCCTCCACTATGGCCCTACACATGCATTTGGTGGCACAGAATGATACACTAGCATCAGGAGGAGGGTGGGCAGCATCCTGCAACCACCTTAACCCTCCTGTATGGCTTTTTAACCTCATGATGGCTATGGAGAGAAGCAAACCACCTCTGCAACCAAAGTAACTAGACTACCCTGATCAAATGTGTCACCTTTTACCTGTCCTATATCAGAGGTCTCTGTGTCATGGGTATATGTAGGCATGCCGACTGTGTCCAAAATATTTGCAGGGGATGTGGGAGCCACAACCTCAGTATCAAACTGATGATCTGCACCCCCTGACTGTGCCTCTTCATCTCCACCACCACCATCATCAGATACCCTGACATCAGGTGATAGGAGTTCCACAGTGCCACTGCCAGGATCACCTATGACAACAAGCAATAAAACACAACAATCAGAGAAACTGAGAATAAAGTTGATGAAAATCTTTTCTTATACCAAAGGTATGTTAAACTATAATAGATGCTAAAGCAACACAAAGTTTACTCTCATTTAGACCAGAATTTACCTTACATTCACTAATAACAATAACCAAATGTGTAATTATCAAGAGCAGGTGCTCTTGCAACCTACAATCCAGATGTCTCTGTATGTAAGGAAGTGAAAGGAAAGAGGGCTGTTAAGTATAATGCAAATGAAACAAGAAACAGAGAGCAATCCCCTTTACATGTGCAGATTAAGAATTTCTCATACAAAAATTTATGGACCCATAGAAATCCCTCCCATCGCCCTCCTATTTCTCTGTATTATTGTGTCATCTGACTGTCACCTCTTGCTGGCTCTACATATATCAGACATGCAAGATATGTACATATATATAAAGTGTATTTATACCTTACAGGCATATAAAGTGCATATATGACACATTTATTTTTCATACCTGGAAGATCTGCTTGAGATTCTGTGTGAACCCTCTGTCAAGTTCACTCCTATGTTTGTTAGTGGTGATTCAGTAGTTGGATCACCTTCTGTAGTGACCTGTTTCTAGCCAGCTGCAGCCACCCTATGAAAGGCAGAGGCTATCATATCACTTGTCTCGTGCTGTATCTGTGAGTAACTTCTCCCATGCTCTACAACAGCATTGATGTTATCAACCACCTGCTGCTATATCTTCTCTCAGGCAGATTGAACACCTCTGCATTTCCCCAAGATAAAAGCTTCATGGTGACATAAGGCCTGGATAATGACCTAATTTTCTGCATCGGTGAATGGTGACTTGCTGGGTACAGATTTCTTCTTGGGTGCCATATCCCTGTATGAGATAAAACAGAAAACAGACAAAAATTTAATTTGTATACAGAGACAGGATATGAACTCAGTTATGTAGGAATGTTTGCATCCATCATGCACATAGTTTAAAAGGTAATGCTCACTGTGACTAAACACAAGTTAGCTCAGCCTCCCACCCAAAAAACATAAATAAATAAATAACTAAAAATAAAATAACAGCATATAACAGTTCTATAGTGCAGATAATGTTTGTGTAACTGTGTAATACATCACATCATTAACAATAATAATTCAGAATGCACAAGTAGAAATTTAGAGAAGTACTGTAGTGACATGTCCATTGCTGTAGAGGACAGTCAGGTAGACATCACAAACTCAAAACATTTCTTTGTGCTAACACATGTAAAACTACCTGACATTGATGTGAAGTTATACTGCACTCATCTACATTAACTGTTCAAATTCCAATAGATATACAGGTCAAGTAGAATTCTGTAGCAAACATTTTGTATTACAGACATAGCTGATATACATGGGCTATGCTCACAGTAAAAGATAAAAAAGGCAGAAATATAAATAAATGGTTTGTATTTTGCACATCCTTAACCTTTAAACTAAAATAATTATTTAAGACACAGCAAAATACCTTGACAAGAAAACAGTGTAGAAAGGAGATAATTTTCCAAAAGTTATATGTATTTAGCAGTATTGAGCTCACCAGATCAAAACAGTATCCCTACTACAATACAAGTGCATTAGCTACATGATTGCCTTTGTACAGTGCAGAGTCATCCCTCTGAGCACTGTGAGTATGCAGCTGAGGTGTTACATCATTAGCATTCCTGAATACCACAATCTGCACTAAGTGCAGGGAAGGTAAACATGGTTAAAGAAGCTACGTGATTTCATGCACATGCCCTAGCAATACAAGGATGAGCACTGAGAATTATTGCCTATTGGCTTGCAGGTGTTTATGATTAGTCTAAATGCAGGGACAACCAGTGTTTCACAGTCTCTCCTCTTTAATGTACACTTACTGAGGGTGTATCAGGGAGAAGAGACTTATCAAAAAGTCTTACTATACATTGAGTGAGTTGAGAGCAACATTCCTAACATTCAAATGTTGTTTTAATGACCACAGTTACAGTCTATTATTCAGAAATGCATATTCAAGGAAGAACATTAAGCATTGCTACACATATCATATGCAATAAAATGAGATAACATTGCTGTTAGTAAAGTATAAAAAAGGGAATAAGGCATCATAAAGAAAGGGAGGAATGCACCTGTAGTGTTTGTACACTTTGTTTAATATTGTGTGAGCACATGGGTATCCTAACTGTTGGCAGTACCCCAGTAATCCAGACATTTACTGCCAAATGAAGTAGGACAACATTCACAAATTAGTTCTATTGCCCTTTCTATGTGACTTGATACAATATCACATTTTAAGTATATCTAAACACTTTATCTTCTTGTTAATATGCATCTTTGTCTGTGGAAAATATGGGAATAATCTTAAATGATTGTTCTTAATACCCTGTGTTGAGGGTCAAATCTATACAGGTTTGTGGTGCAAGATAAAGTAGATTAAACACCAGAACTGTACATTCACAGTGTTTTTTTTTTTTTCAAAATGTGTAATTTTTTCCTGATTGTTTGTGTGCCATTTGGCATTCCGCTCTATTGACGGGCAGTGGTCAGTAGTAGTAAATGGTGGATCACTGCCCAAGGTAAAGACTGACAAATTAAATTTGGAATGCCAACATGAGCACAATTGAGATTGACAATGGTGTACTTTCCTCAGCACTCTGAACAGTACTTATTAAAGAAATTTAAGATCTCACACATCTGTCTGTGGCATGAAGTGTAAATGTACTGAGCATAAAGAAACAGTGCAAGTGATGTAGGATTTGAAGTCTTTTCACAGATCATTTTACTGAAGGAGGTCATAATAATTCTAGACACATTTTGGCGTATGAATGTGTTGAGGTGAGCAACTCAAGTAAGGACAGCATTGACTAAATTTGACAGACAGTTACATCATTTGGACTGATATCAATATAAATTATGTGTGTTGTTGCAAAATGAAAACATTTCTGCTGTTACTGGTCCCCTTTACTGTTTCCATGGCATTACCTAAAACCATGATATTGTGAGACATACATGGTAGTAGTGATGTGACAAGCAGATGTGAGAATACTGAATGTGCCAGTATAATGTCATAGCAGCTCTGCTTATTGCTAGAAATACACTGATTCAATTCATATTCTTTCAAATTGTTATCCAAAAGAAGTTTTTGTGAATGCTTTTGATATACATTGCCGTCTGCATTTGCATGCCATTTGGCAGTGAGAAATACACTTTCATGGCTTAAGGAAAAGTGTTAAAATTTTTATTTAGGCTGCCTTATGTAGCTAAACCAGCATGGTGTCATTGAGTGGCCATCAGCACTCTGGGTAGTACTTGGTGTAGAAAACACACCTGTCAGGTAACTTCCTCAGTGGCACAAGGTGTAAGTGCAGTGGGCATAGAGAAAAAGGACAGCTGATGCATGATTTGAATTCACTTAACTGATAATTTTACAGAAGATGGTTTGAATACTTATTTATCACAATTTATTATAGCATTGTGTTGTTTAAAATACAGGTATTGTCACTGTTGCTAACAACATGTGAACTGTTGTCTGTCCACTTTCACATTAAATGTCCTTGACTACAAGTCTGGTAATGTGTTCCACAAAAGTACATTTTTCATATTGCAATGAGATGTGAGAAGGTTGAATGTGTTACTTGAATGCACTTCTTGTTCTGGTCATTACTATAGCTACATACCTACTGATTGAAGTTAATTTACAGTCAGCTTTTTTTCTCTATCATATTTTAATACGTTTTTCATTTGTTCTCTGATCAGCAGCATACAAACACAGTTCACTCCCCAAGGAAAAAAGTAAAAAACTTAGTTTATGGTCCATTATGTAGTGCAAACATGCCTGGTAGTGTTGAGCAGCCCATCAACACTCTGGATAGTACTCAAAGAAGAAAATACCTAAGTCATGTAACTTTTTGTGTGCCACAAAGTGTAAATGAAGTGAATTGTGCAAAATAAAGCACATGGTGCATTGTTTGAATCCTGTTTAGAGATCATAATTTCAATTATACTTAATATGTATTTTTATTTATTTATTTGCATTTGCTCTTCTCTTGTCAGTGCACAAACACAGTTCACTACCTAAGGAAAAAGTGAAAAATTTAGTTTAGGCTGCCTTATGTAGTTCAACCACACCTGGCAATTGTGCACTTTCCTCAACACTCTGGACAACACTGAGAGGAGAAATTCCACCCATTTTGTGCCTGTCTCTCTGTCTCAACGTGTAAATGCAGTGAGTTTAGATAAAAAACACAGATATTTGAGGGTTAAAATTCAACTAAAACAAAAGCTGTCAGAAACCATTTTCTCAAAGCATTTTTGATTAGGACTGTAAAAAAAGAAAAATGATAATGTTAAATTTGTTTATTGCAATCAATGTGTTAGTAATGCTTGCATAACTAAACTATTACATTTAGCATATATCATTAATACTTCACATATAACATCAAACTAATGTGTGTACAATTTCTTAAACATGATAATGATGATCTTTGATTTAAACTTCACTTACATATATATGATGGGCTCAATATTTTTATTATTATTATTGTCATTACTCATCACATATCCTATGTTTTTAAGACAGTTATGTCTTGTAAAGTATGTATGTAACGTACCCCAACCTGTATTACCCAGCTCATTCAGCTGCATCCATCTGAAATATATTTGCATACAGAAAAACTGCCTTTTATATAGAAACAGGACAAATTAAAGTTGCAGACATACAGGCCTGGCTGAAGTGCATCTCCATTCATTCTGAAATTAGTATAGCTCTAATTACCATGCTTAAAATGGAGTTCTGCTGTGGCCATGGCAGTTAAGTTACGTTTCAATTTTTGCATGCTTTATCCCATTGGTTTGATTCTCAGCTGGTCCAATAGTATTTTAACATTGAATAAGCCCCAATATCACATTATGTTACAATTCATCCTTTTTCTCCTTCCAAACTGCAAAGATTAAAAGCCATGCCAACAAGCATTCCATTGTTAAACACTGGAACCTGTGTCAGTAGGATGAGCACCACACATGGTAAAGCTCAATGCCATGTTTCACACCTTTATTGCTATATAATGTAAGTAGTATCAATGTATCTGTCAAGGAATCCACAGGCTTTCAGTTGAGCAAATGCCATTGGCAAGACTGTGCATATTTGCACACAACTATTTACATACAAGATCTGAACTGGGAACCAATTGACACACATCTTGTTAGCCTGACTTTTACAAACATTGGTGGAAAGGGAGAGAATAGTGCTAAATTTATACGCCAAAGTTGGGGTGTTGAGGAGTCCAGGATATTTGGGTCACTCCTAGTGAAGAACTACAGTTGTAGGCTACTGCTGGGGGGGGGGTTATACCATGTCTCAGTATAAGGCGGAGGCTTGGAATATGTTAGCCAAGGCTGTCTCCAGTGTAGCTGGTGTTTCATGCACTGGGTAACAATGTCATCACCACTATGGGGACTTTAAGCAGATTGGAGGCTGAATTTAGGACAGCTAACATCCCCTAGTTGTGTAAGAACACTGGCTTATAACATAGGTTCATGGGAGATTAATAGGCTAGCGGCTCTAGAGCCCTTACAAGCCTAGCCATGTCAATCCCAAGTTGCCTCAATTGTCCTTAGTTAGATGGATGTAATTTGCAGAGTGAGTCTATAATAAACACTGACTTCCCCTGTCCATGAGGGACTAGGAAGCCACCCTTGGGGGTGAATTTATGGTATCCCATCCATTTTCCCAGGTTGAGCTTGAATAGGGTCAGTGAGGAGCTCTGCTTCCTGTGAATTGGGAGTTTATTTCAGAGTAGAGGCAATCTCTGGGAGACATATCTGTCTCTCCAGCATGTTCTGTTAACATCACACGCTAGGTTAAGATCCTTAGAGTGAGTGACACTTGTGCCATTTGACTTGCAGATGTGCAGTATATCCATCAGGGCAGGGTCAGAGACTGCCCTGTAGGCCAGGCATAAGTCACCTCTAAGTAACCTATATGATACAGAGTACAGTGGCAGGGCTTTCAGTCTATCCACATAAGACATGTTTTTTGGAGGCCCCATATTTTCTTGGTGAGAAACCTCTGTGGTCTCTCCAGCTGCTGCAGGTGTCTGGTGAGGTACATGCAGAAGGCAGCACTGTACTCTATTAATGTTCTGATGAGGGTGAAGTTCAGTGGAGTTATAACATCTTAGACATGTATGCAATGATCTTACTTATGAGATGCATAACTTAGGCTTTCCTTACCACTGTAGAAACTTGATTGTCAAAGTTCAGATTGCTATCTACCTGTGTTCCCAGATCTCATAATTTGCAAGGAATTCTGTTTTGCCAAAGGTGATAATAATGTACTTTTTGTGTTTAGTTTCAGACCATGGCTTTGGCTCCAGTCATTTGTCTGTATTAGCCCCTCCTGTAATATGTTAACATCAATGGAGGACTCAATGTTTACACCCAATTTATAATCATCAAAAATGTGGTAAGCCAAAGGCCATCTACTTTAGCCTGGACTTCTCAGAAATAGATTCCAAACAGTAACGGGCCCAGCACAGATCCTTGTGGTAACCCACTTGAGTCTATTGGTAGAGGTGGAATCACCAACTTTGACAATATATTTTCTGTCAGTGAGCCAATTGGCTACCCATCTAGTGATGTAAGGGTTAATCCCCAGCTGGTAGAGTTTCTCAATGATATCTGAATGGGGGATTGTGTCAAAAGCCTTGCTTAGGTCAATATAGGCAGTATGCACTGTCTTACCTTCATCCAGGGCTTTGGTGACTTTCTCAAAGAAGTCTACTACATTTAATTAGCATGATCTACATCTAACAAAGCCAGATTGGTTTGGATCTAGAGTTTGAAGGTTGTCTAGGTCCTTGTTGATGAGGTCCATGATGATTGTTTCCATGACCTTGCAGATGACACTGGTTAGACTTATGGGTCTATAGTTCCTGGGGTCAGTTGATGGCCCCCCTTGGTGCAAGGGGATTACTGCTGTGTTCTCCACTCTGTTGGAACAAAGTAAATTCTCAGGTTATAGTTAAAGAGAACACCAAGTAGGTCTGTTTGGTCCTGTTTTAGATTGCTTAATAAGCAACTTGGGATATTATTTGGTCCCATTTAGACCATGTTTTTGGTCTTGGAGAGTACATATATGACCTGATCTCTAGAGATACCAGACAGAGGATTGGTGTCAGGTATGCTTTGAGGTATGGCTGATGGGGAAAGGGAGGGTGAAGTTTGCACCAAATCTGTCAGGTAGCAGGTTGGCAATTTATGAGTGGTGCTATCTACTACCAGTTCTGCAAATAGCTGGACTTTCCCTTTTAGATTTTGGACATAGTTAAAAAATAACTTATATCCTTATCTAAGGATGCTATTTTACCTTCATAATTAGCTTTTGAGGACTTTATATGATTTCTGATTTGCTTGTTCAAGCTGTGGAGGGAATTCTTCATCTGCTGAGTCAGTTCCCTCTTGTTCTTAGACGTCAGTTTCTTCCCTTTGTTATATAATCTGTTTATACTTGAGGACCACCAGGGTGGCTTGTTTTTCAAGGAGGACCTGATTTTAATCCAGTCAGACACAGCCAAGTCTATACAGTTTCTTAAATGTTTATACAGGGCATTTGTGTACACCTCTGCATAGGAGTTATTGTCTGTATTTGCGGGGGTATAACACATTTTATACCATCACTTAGTAAGTTGTAGTTTGCTTTGGAAACATTTTTTAGTTTTTTTTTTTACTCCTGTGGTGGTGCAGGTTCAATAGTTACTTCAAACGAGACTAATTTATAGTCTGGCCATACCAGGGAGAGCATCACATGGGGGGGGGGTGCAGTGAACTTCCCCCTTGCTGGTGAGTACTGTGTCTAGGACATTTGAACCTCTTGTGGGGGTGCAGACCATCTATTCAAGAGCCTTTGTATTGATTACATTGACAAAGTCCAGGAACCTTTGGGCAAGAATGTTCATGCTCATGTATTTCACCCAGTCAATAGAAGGATAGTTGAAATCTCATCATCATGACTAAGATGTTGGGCTATGTGGCAAGTGACTCCAGTAAGTCCAGGTAGGTGGTGTGCTTTTCTTGGTTCATGGTGGGAGACCTATAGCTAGTAATGATGTGGTAGGGTATTTTGTCTATAGTTTACTTGGCATGGAGTAGTTAGAGAGAGTCTGACTGTTTGACCAGTCCTGAGGTGTGCTTTGCTTTAATGAAGATGAGTACATCTTCATCTTTGGTTCTTCCATGCTCATTTTGAGGTCTGAATGTATGGAAAGCATTGTAGCCTTGCACAGTTGGGGTGCTGTCTGCGGACTTGAACCATGTTTCAGTGACTGCCCAGATATCAGCATCTTCCATCTGTCTATGGTACAGCATTAATTATTTATCCAGCCAATGCAGTTACTCATTTAGTTTTTATATATATTTCTTTTATTTTAATTTTGTACCATACAGCTGCCAAGGAAATAGCTGCAAACCATGAAGCACACCAGTAATTAAGGGGTCTATATCAGTCCGTTAAAACAGCTGAATATCAAAAACCAGATGTTTGAACTGTGAAGTTCGAACACTGATTATCGCAAAGCCACGGAACACCGAATTCTTTCCCAGGGAAAGAATTTGGTGGGACATTTCTGTGGCTTCGCGATTATCAGGACGGTGGTGGGAAGTTGTGGGTCGAGTTCAGGTAAGTGTGCAATTGTGTGGATGTTAGGGAGTGGATTAGGTGAATTAGGGTTAGGGTGCGGGTGAGGTGGGTGTGCTATAGTGACAGACTTTAGGGTTAGGGTGGGATAGGTGAGTTAGGGTAAGGGTGCGGGTCAGGTTAGTGTGCAATAGTGACGGACCTTAGGGTTAGGGTTTGGGTTAAGGTAAGTGGATAGGTAGTAGTTTAGTGTAGGGTTAGATGTAGGATTTTAAGTATATGTGTGTGGATTGATTTTTTTTTTGGTGTGCTTGTGTTGTGTGTGTTTCTTGGAACAGCGATTTTTTTTCCCTGGGAAAAAAATCACTGTTCTATGACTTCGATGTTTGTGCAATTCGTAGTTTGAAGTTCGAACATATGGTGTTCGAACTTCAGCTGTTTCGGTGAACTGATATAGACCCGTAATTAAGTAGCTTCAGAAATACATGAGGTAAGTATGAGTCATGTCCAAATTCAAGCCAGAAAATTATTTTTAGTCCTTCAGTCACTAGCATTTTGGGCAAGCATACCTCATCCTTGATATTAAGAATGCATGTCTTCCCTAATAACTCTTGCTGCCTACATTAGGCAATGAGAACACCAGCTTAACTCTGTGTGTGTGTGTGTGTGTGTGTGTGTGTGTGTGTGTGTGTGTGTGTGTGTGTGTGTGTGTGTGTGTGTGTGTGATTTCAATATCCAGACACATCAATTATTTTATATTAAAGGATACTATTTCTAAAAATATTAACAGCAATAATATAGTAGGGACAATTTAAATATGATAGTTGCAATTATTACATGTGAATGCATATTTCCTTCTATCATATGGAAATAAAGGCTCCTCTATTTTGTGACACATTCATAACTTAGCATTATATATGGATGTGGCAAAGGTCTAAAATAATAAATTATCATAATTGCTTGTGTATTGCCCCTCCCCAAAATTGTATGGAATACATAATGTGACATGCCGTGGATGTAATTATCTTTTTTTGTTTCTCCTACACACCCACCCACCTTAACTGTCTCTTTTTTTTGTCTTTTTTGTATTTTTTTATAATTTATTAACATTCTTCTATTTGCATACCACAGTGCTGAAAACAAAATAAGCAACAGCACAGAAAGGTACACTGATCTCCGTGGCTTGGCCCACCATACCTCCACAGATAGCAGCACAGGCATCCAACACTTCTGGTTCACAACCTGTCAGTGTTGTCTCAATAACTCCTCCCCTACCTGCTCCACCTGTGTCAGGTAGTTCTGATCCAGCTGCAGGTGCAGTGCTACCCCCCCAGGAGCAGTACCAGTGGAGATGGTGATTTTGACACCTGGGAGGTGTGGACAGGGCTTGTGGAGGATATCATAGAAAGGGGCCTCTGTGCATGTATTAGCAGGGTTGAAAAGATCCTGTGTCAGATTGATAAAATGATGCCATGTCTGTCACTGACCCGGGCAGCTGATACAGGTGACAGTGATGACAATTCTGAGTGTGAGAACTAAATTCTTACTGTTTTAAGCTGAATGTGGGTGCACCTCTATTGTCCTCTATCCTCAGTCATGTTGTCCCCAAACTTCTGTCTCCATCACCATCCCTGCCTATCTTGTATATCCTGTATGTCTGCTCATTCTTCCTAAATTACCCTGCCCACCTGATCCTCTCATTCTTAAGCACGATTCACAGCATTCCTCTCTCTCTCCACACCCCCAAAAAAATGAGCACCTGTCCCACAAAAAAGAAAAAAAAAGTACGCCCCCTACATAGCTCTCCACTTTACCTATGCGTTATCTTGATACACTTGATTTGGTCCAATTGGCCAAGCAACATTATTCTTTCGTTGTCAGTCATCACTGATGTGGTCATGAAAGTGTGTGTACAATTGTACATTTATGTTATAAAAAAGTGGATAGCTGTGGTGCTCTTCCACCACCCTCCTGCAATTTCCTGTATTCTTCCTCCCTGTGTCCTACCCTCTGCTTGTCAACCTCATTGACTACTGCCCTATCTTCTCTCTCACATTTAATCTAATCAAAAAATAGATTCAGACACAAAACATATAGCTAGAAATGCCCCATGAAAAAGGTTTCACTTTATGTCCTTGGCATTTGGTTGTGGTTGGTATAGTGCAAGAATTCTGAGTGATGGTGAATGGTGTTTAACTTCTTACTGCAAAAGCTGATTTCAATTTAATCTGCAGTAATCTGTTTGCTTTCACACAAATGTGCTTTAATCTGCTGTCCTATGAGAATACAGAGTAAAGGCAAGCTAAAGGAAGTGTTGTGAAACAGTTAATGTAACAGTTCTTAGACTATTGAATGGAGTAAGGAGTTCCTATGTGGTATGTTATAATAATTTTCCTTTTTGTACACTGATGTTTCATGGGTTCGATTATAGTTATAGGTCAATTTATTTATTCATGACATCTCTTATTAGGGTCTATATTACATGATTGAAGTTTCAAAACTTTGAATCTGATATGGTCGTCACCATATAATCAAAGTTTTGAAACATCGAAAATGTAATAAAGCACAACGTCCTACAAAACAAACCATTTAAGTGCTCCTGCACCCCCCACATGGGGGCTGCAACCCCACACCCTCGCTACTTAAATATACCAACTCCGAGATCGCACTACAGTGCAGAAAAGGGAAATCTTCCCTTTCTGCATTATACGGAGATCTCCATTAAAAGATTCAAAGTTTAAAGACTTTGATCATATGGTGTCGACCATAACAGATTTGAAGATTTGAAACTTCGATATTCTGATATAGACCCTCTTATTACTATCATACATTTAACTGCAAAAGTCTGTATTTCTCTCCATGTACAACATTTCATTAATATACCATTTGAATAGTGAATTAAAACATCACTTGCAAAAACACTGTAGCACCAACGGGGAAATGTATTAAGCCAACTTTATTTTGCTTATGTCTTCATGTTTGTTGCACTCTCGTACCCTTTATTTCTCCCTATAACAAGCACTTTATTGTACAGGGCATGACAGATTAATGATGAGTTAATAAGTAATGGCAACACACCATACAATTGTTCCTATATGTCCCATGAAACATATTGCTGCTGTTCCATTCTGCTGCTCTCTCTCTATTCACCCCGTCTGCTTCAGAAAGCTGTCATGGTGCTTCACTTGTGTTATTCAAATGCTGCCTAACAGTAATTGCTTTGTGGTGTGATGAGATAATACTCACATGCATACATTGATTTTTGACTACTTTCAAGAGTTCTAATCCAACCATCACCTAAGTGTTATGGATGTTTTTTGGGTAGCCTATTTTATGTGAACCTGTTGGCTACATATTGTTAGGAGCCACCATTAATCTTCTTTTGTCATAAGCTACTTTATCCCTACCTCTGTCTCACCCTGTTGATGTACCTTCTCCCTTCTGTATCATTATTCTTCCACCTCTGCATTTGCACAACAGCTTGTACTGAGCAACAAATGAAACTAAGGCTAAATGGAAGTGCACAGTGTATGGCAATGTAGTGTGACTTTATTGCCCTCAGCTGAATTACTCTGTTACACTTTGTGCCACTGTGCGAAGCTACGTTGCTTCAAATGAATGTACTTTTTAACAAACTGAACAGTTGAATTTACAGATTACAGTAGTCAGTAGTGTAATGAAGAGGAATACATACATTCACATTTTCTGAAATCTATCAAATATTAACTATTAGAAGTATGACTTCCTACATGGTGTGCTTAGATAATACTCAGGTATAAATGTTTTTCTTGGAATTCTTTAAAGGTTCGAATCTGGACTGATGAAAAACAAAATCAGAATGTTTTGTTTGAATCCTGTGAATATAAATGTTAGCTACACCTTTCCTTAACACATCATTATCCTGCTGCTATATTAATGTGCCTACTCCCAAATGTGAAGCCTGTCTTTTACAGATCTTTCCACAAAGGTTGTCACAGAGCACATAAAGTACTGTTAATTCTTATTTTAAGCTCAGCACTTCAAGATATGATTACTCATGTGTTAATAGTTTGCCATCAGCAGTGCAATTCAGTTTGGTAGCACTGTGCTCAAATAGTAAATTAAAACCAAGAAAATCAAATTATCATTGTTTCAGGTTGCACAATGTTTGTATGTCTCTATTAATTTTGCCAGAAGTTTATCATGATTTCAGAGTGACGTTGACTGAATTAATTCACTCACTTGATATACTTCTGCTCTCCAGTGGTCACACACGCATGTGTTACAATTTTGGTTTACTTAGTCACACATAATCCATCACTGTTATTCTGTCATGCGCTGTCCTATGTAGTAGTTGTTTGTTTGTCCTGTCAATGTGCATTGTGTAAGTATGGGACAAGACGTGTGTAATCATCCCATCATGAAGTGGCAGGAAAGTTTGATTGATAATCAAATGCTTTACAACTGTAAATTTATTTTTCATCTCCTACTGTGAAATATGTATATGTCCCTCACAGTAACACAATGTACATGAAGAACAGTATCTAAATCTTGGTAGACATGCATGTAATTACATGGGATAATCACGGTGCTGTTACATTGTTCTATGCATATACATTTGTTCCAAAACCTGTGATGCACAATACCATCTCTTTCAAAGTGTATTCTCAACAAGTACAAATATGTCTTTTCACGTTTTTGAGTTCAAACATCTACTCTGGTACTTGTGACTAAGTGTCATGCTCACTAGACTTGGTAACTAGATAAATAGCAGTTTGAATTCCCAACATGGGAAACATGCATGCATGTTAACATTTGGCTCTATATCCACCTCCCAACCTCCCATAAGAAGAATATATATAACTTTGCATGCAGCTACCTTATCTGACTTTTTGCAGAAATAGCTTCTCTGCAACTTATGAGGTCATCCAGTCAAAAATGCATTCTCTCACACCTTAAGAGTCAGATTTCTCTTGTGGCACTTATGACTAATACAATGTTCTTTAAATTGTGTAACTACATAGATATAAGGTTTAGTGATCTGCATGGGAAAGTTTTGTGAGTGTAATGCTTGCTTCTTTATCCACTTCCCATGAGGCAAATGCATTTAACACTGCACAGAGCTCCCTTATCCCACTTTTTACAGAAACATCCTCTCTGCAACAAACTGATGAGGTCATCCTGTCAAAAGTGCACTCTCTTCATTTAGGACTCAAACTTCTCCTGTGGTGTTTACAACTAATACATTGCTAATTAGATAGATAGAAGGCTCAGTGCTGAACATGGGAGCCTTGTGTGTTTGTAATGCATGACACTGTATTTAATTCCTGTGAGAAGAGTGCATTTTACCGTGCACACAGTTCCCTTATCCCACTTTTCTATTGTACTTCAGTAAGTATGTAGAAGATTTGATCTTCAATGTGGGGAAGAACGTGTGTGTGTGTGTGTGTGTGTGTGTGTGTGTGTGTGTGTGTGTGTGTGTGTGTGTGTGTGTGTGTGGTTTGGGGGAGGGGTATAGTGTCATGTAAGTATATTGTCCAACATTGCTGTACTCAATCAACTTCTACTCTGGAGAGACATTTTAAATTGCTATATGAATTCACCATCACCTTACCCCACCTTTCACAACCTCATCTTTTGTGCAACACACTGAAGAGGTCATTATTTCTAAAGCGTACTCTCACACTTAAAAATTCAGACTTCTCTTGTGGTGCTTGCATTTCTTACAGTATTCTGTAGAACATGTAAATAGATAGGTGGGAGGTTCACATACATCACTGATTAACTTCTGCAACTATAAATTAATTCAGGATTGTTTTGCACACATTTGCAGTGGCAGCATTTTTAATCACAGATGGTTGTACAAGTCATTTTACCACATACATTTCCTTGGCTATACACTGCTGATGTCATCCCTTCATAGGTACTGTATTGCCTTCCTTGAACTGAGGGATCATCTCTGGCACTGACTGCTGATAATGTGGTATATAGATTGTGTAACTAGGTAAGTAACAAGGGCACCTGCAGGCAGGTGCAAGGGGGTGCACTTGCATCCCCCCTGGAACTGGCTGGTTGGTAGATTAATTTTCTTTTAAATGAAAAAAAAAACATTTTTAAGGGCATTCTTCTTTAAGAACATCCTTTGCATCCAGTCACAAAGATGTTTCTGCATCTGTGCAACCAATTGGTTTATGTCTTAATCTTCCATGCCCGTGCAGAATTTGAATTCCAGAAGACATTTGGCCTGTAGACAAAGGTACAAATGAGAAGTAGGTGTGTGAATGTGTCTGTGTGTGTTTAAGTGTTTAAGAGGTGTGTGCACGTGAGAACTAGGTAGGGGTGTGTGGATGTAAGAAGTTGGTAGGTAGGAGTGTGTGTGCATGTATGTAAAACATAGGTAGGTAAAGGTGTGTGTGTGTGTGTGTGTGTGTGTGTTTGTGTGTCTGTGTGTGTGTGTAAGAGGGAGGTTGGGGTGTGTGTGTGTGTGTGTGTTTGTAAGAGGAAGGTAGGAGTGTGTGTTTGTAAGATGGAGGTAGGGGTATGTGGGTGTGTTTTTGTGTAAGAAAGAGGGGGGGAGAAGTGTGTGTGTGTGTGGGGGGGGGGGTCATACCTCACAATATCCACATTTGTGCCTCATATTTTTGGTTTGTTTCTCATAAAATTGTATTTTTTCTGGCAAATCATTGAGGACCGAAGTCAGAATATAGTGGCAGACATTTGAGTTTTAGACTTCATATCCTCAGGAAATGCATACTAGTGCAAACCTCGTTGTTCTGTTCACTTTCTAGGGAGGTAGACTGATGTATGTGTGTGCCATACCTATCAACTGTACAGATTATTACAGAATGTCCAGATTTTTGCCTTATATTTTTAATCTGTTCCTCATAAAAATTCTGTTTTTTTTGACAAATCATTGGGATGAGCTAAGAATTAAAGTTGCTAAATAATGACATGTATTTGAGTTTCAGACTTAATATCCTTTATAAAATTAATTCTAACAACTTTTTAAATGTGCCCATAATTTTGGGCCTTTGCCCCACCATTATAACAGGCTTTGTCCAGATTTCTTGTGCTAAAAGATTGAGAGGTAAGGTGTGTGTGTGTGTGTGTGTGTGTGTGTGTGTGTGTGTGTGTGTGTATATAAGAGGGAGGTAGAATACCCCTCAACTGTCCAGGTTTTTGCAGAATGTCCAGATTTTTGCCCCATATTCCTCATAAAAAGGATTGAAGTTGCTAAATAATAACAAACATTTGCATTTTAGACATCAAATTTTATAACAAACACTGAAAGACATTTGCTAAACAAAGCAATAGTCTTACAATGAAAAAAGACTTAGCATTAAAACCTCTCACCCTTTGAAACTCACATTCACTGAAACAGCATTGAAACCCACATTCAAAAAAAATGCATTTGGCCACTGGCAGGTTAAGTTTACCTTTGGGCTGTTTTCAAATAATAGGCCCCTTGCATACTTTTTAGGATCACGTAAAAGTTCTTTGATTCACCTTTCTGATAGTATTAATTATAATATATAATAACTGAATTATATCGCTTGTATAATACAACACCACTTGTTAGAGTGGGTTTTAAATTTATAGTTTTGAACATTTTTCCAGTAAGCAATGAAACAAAACATATGAACCAGTAAAGACAAACTGCCCAATTCAGAACATTTCAACCATAAAAGGCCACTCAGACGTCTGCCATTACAATCCACCAATATCACTCAATATGCACAATCTCTGCAGAAGTAAAACCATCTGAATAATTACACATTAAAGAGATCTGAAACTAATGAAGAGGTTGTTGCTGGAAAACAACTGTATATTTGAGTGTTTCATCTACAAATTCAGCGTCTGCTGGCCTTAAAGAATAAATTGCCTTTGTTACATTAAAAAGATGGTAAGCTGGTATATAGCAATAAGGAATGGGTGGCAAGCTGAAAAACATGTTCATAGTTACTAGGCATCTCATCCAAAGGAGGACATACTCAGGAATGCAGCACTCCACCCCCTTAAAATACAAAGCTACATGTTGTGGGAGTAGAACCTACAGCCCTCTACATCAACATGCAAGCATGCTACCTGCTGTGCTACTAATACCACCTTAAAATTCTGTACCACAACAGTGATACCATTTGCTAAACAAAACAGTCGCACATTTTAAGCAGACAGCAGCAGTAAACTTCTTTTCCCTTAAAGCTCACAATTTCTTGAAAATGCACTTGAAAATACATTCCACTTGCTAACTTTAAATAAGGCATTTCACTTTCTCACACAAACCTCAACCTCTTAGTGCAAGAAACCTGGACAAAGGCTAAAATAAATGGGGACAGATTATAAATGTTACTCTCATGAACTTAAAAAGTTTCTATAGTAACAGGATTTGTGTCAGTATGAATTTTTGTAAAAAAATATGATGTCTAAAGTTGTAAATTAAATCCAAATATCTGTAAACATTGTAGAAGTAAAGCATAAAACAGTATCCACATTGAGATTTTTCAAAAGTGTTTATGGCAACTGGGGAGACATAGCCAAGTAATGGGACTCTGGAATTGCTGCATGGGTGGGGGTGGGGCTGAGTGGGGGGGGGTCTGCGTTTGCACCCCCCTGCAAAAAATCCTGTGGGCTCCCCTGGTAAGTAGGTGACTCAAGTCCATTCTTACTTAAATAGTGTGACTCTGATTACTATCATGTATCATTAGCTACCTCACAATGACATTTATGTACACTTCCGCTTATGGATGGATTTGCAATGACATAGTATTACACTATCAAATCCTAGCATCCCCAGGAAAAATAACTTTTTGGCCACACAGTGATTACATAATGCTACCATATCTGCAAGTATCTCACATCTGTAGTGTAAATTCTCCTGTGATATGTGACTTTGATACTGTGCTTTGTACATTGTGAAACTACATATGTAGGAAGCCAGCTGTGAGCATGTCTTTCAACCACATACTTTGTATAGTACTAATCAAAACACATATATGATGTGCAGCCGTACAGTGTTATTGTGTACTTCAACCTCTTTTTAAGCATAAACATCCAACTAATAAACAGCGATGACATTATCCATTCAACTGTACACTGTCACATTTGTACAGCAATAAGTCAGTTGGTGCTTGCAATTCAGGCACTAAGCTGTAGCGTGTGGTCTTAGGTAGTTAGTTCATATCCAGCCATCCAGCCATTACTGCTCAGATTATGTTGTGTTAGTCTTATTGTGACTGTACATGTTGCTAACACTGTTGTCTAATACGCAGGATGTGTACAGTTATAGATGTTGATTCCTCTTACAAAAAGCTCTGGTAATTTCTCACATAGTAATGCTTTTATTCAGAGTAATGATGACGTGATTACATTTTCCTTATTTAACATGTATAGTAAGCATTATCCTCTGGCACTAGGGAATTAGATGATATTTTGTATGTTGCTGCCTTAGTACAGAATTACAGGCACATATATCCCCTGAAGCAATAACATGATGTAAGTCCTTGAAATACTGACATATCTCACAGCTATAGAGACATTTCTACTGTGGCACATTCATTCTTTACAATATCATGTATGTTCTGTTGTCAAATGTGCAGGTGTTCAACATCCACATTCAGTGACTATTAGCATTATTAGGCCTTATACTTTAATGCATGAGTGACATCCACCACAGATATAATGTGTACATTTATAGTGGGAGAGGCCTTCACCATACCTTTTATCGCAAAGAGATTGTTTTCAACACAATCATATGATGTGATGACTTAGCATAGGTGGAGTGTCACACGAGTTAAGGCTTCTACTGTGGCACTTGTGGTTCATCTGCATGTCGTTAGTGAAGTCACACAGCTTGCTGTTCATTTCCTGAAAAGAGCAACATATGAATGTACTGATGTTACTCAAACACCATTGTATCCAGATATTGTATTCATTTTTATGTTGGATAATGATATATCATCACAGGAGTGATTGCATAGCAGTGAAATGGCTATTTGAGGAGTGTGCACTGAGCACTGGCTTGTATAGTATAGCTACACAAATAGAATGTTGTTTCATTCTGGGACAGTGTGTTTTGTTTACATTCTGTACTTGTGCTTGCAAGCACCTTTACATGGCCACATAAACTATTACTGGCCATGAAAATGTACTTGCAAATGTATAGGTGTGATGAATAGTATGCATATTCAATTGGTTCTGCTGCTCATTGCACTAACATACTTAAATCATATAGGCTTAGCGTGAAGTCTATAAATTGGTTAAGGAATCCCTGGGTACATTTACTTGTTTAAAAAAAATTCAGTTTAACACTTAAAATCTAAAGAATACTACCACTATAAAAGTAGTTTGTGGTAAAGAGTTTACCATTTAAACTTTGTTCTAGGTTCACAGGTTCATAGGTAGGTACTAGGCTATCAGCCCAAAGGCCTAAGTAAGCCTACCCAATAAGGTTCCCTGGCTTACGCCACCCAATAAAGTTATTTTCCTGTGGCCCTGTCGAGCAGAGCCACAGAAGTGATCCCTGGGGTGTATTTCCTATTTCCCCTCCACTCATCAAGATTTTTCTTAAAGAGTGCTAATGAGGACCTTTGCTTGACATAGATGGGTAGCTTGTTCCACAGTATGGGAAGTCTCTGGGACAGGAAGCTATCCCTCCAGCATGTCCTGTTTATTGTGGTGACAAGGTTTAGGTCCCTAGGCTGTGTAGCTCGAATGCACTAGGATTTATTTAGGTGTAGCATGTCCAACAGCTCTGGGTTTTACATAGCTTTATATGTTAGGCAGAGATCACCTAGGAGTAGGCAATATGCTATGGAGTAAAGCTGGAGTTTTGTGAGATGGTCAGTGTAGGGCATCTGTTTGAGGCCAGTAATATCCTTTGTGTGGTACTTCTGTGGCCTTTCCAGCTACTGCAGATGTCTTGTGAGGTACATTCCAAAAGGGGCATTGTACTCTGTAATGAGTCTAATGAGTGTCAAGTAGAAGTAACCCCTACTGTTCCTGAGATGAGAACATTTGTTTGAAATCTGGGGACATCATTTGATTCTATGAAAATGCTTGGGCTCCACTCACTGGAAGTTACAAAGCAAGCTTCCAGAGCTCCATTGGAGTGAATGAGTTAAATTCTAAACTGCACAGCCTTGTCTCAATTTATTAAGCTATCTATAAAAATATAGATTCCACTCCTCCCATATAATTGTCAAAAATAAACTGCTAGAATATATATATATCACAACTTTCAAACTGACTAAAACAATGCAAACTATTCTTGTGTACCAAAAACAAAATGTATGCTCTTCAGAGATAAATGCAAATGCATACAGAAACCACCACCCACTTCTAGTACTGAGGACTAGGGTTAAACTAGAACCTCAACTTCCAATACCACATCCAAGTACCAAATGCAAAAGTTAACAGAACTGTTTTGGACCATTAATATCTCTAACTTTCTTGCCTCTGAAACCAGGGCTACCATTGGTAAAGGTGTATTCCTGTCTTAACCTGAATATCGTCTTTTTCTGCTTCCAGGGAAAAAAGAAAAAAAATCCTCTCCTTCCACAATGCCCTGCAAACAACATCTACAAATTTACCACTCTGTCGTCTAGAGCACAGTACCACTTCCAGGCATTTACTAAAGCACACGGGCTTCCCATGACTCAGAGGACAAAACTCCAACTAGAGTTTCAGCTTTTCAAACTAATTAATATTCAGTCTTTGCCCTTCTTCGTCAGCTGACAATTCACTTGATCCTCAGATTATAACCTTAGATCTCTACTTCCCAACATTATCTTCCACCAAAAATAAAACTTCACTGCACTGACCATTCCTTGGTCTGCAAATCTGGGAATCCTTTTCTACCTTCCTTAAAGAAAACACCTCTATCATAATATTCAATACTTCCTCGTCAAAGACGTAGAATGCAACCGGTACAAATATGGTTCAATTACTTGATCCATTCCTACCTTCTTTTCGGATTAATAATACCCAAATACTGACACCACCCACAGTTGCCCAGTTCCATAATCATAACATAACTACTATGTATTTTTCATTCTGACTTATAAAGATCTCTTCCCTCTATATTCATAAGAACTTCTCCATTCCTCTCTAACTGATCATACTTCTTTACTCATTTGATTGTATGATATTTACAGTGCTTTCACATCCTTCTTCTGTTATTTATGAACTATTGTTTGCTTATCTACTCTTAATTTGTATATGTGAATTCGTATTTCAGCTGTTCCTAGAATTCCAGATCGAATGTGTAAATGATCCAGTAAGATCAGTGTTCTGCCCTAGTTAACAAAATTAATTAATTAATTTATTCATTTATTCCTTAAATAAAGTTCATAAAACAGTTTTTCAGAATATAAAGCCATGTTTCTTTGATATTATAGAACATCAACAAGAGTCACACCAAATATTCTTATCCTTCACATGCAGCATACGTCACTTCATATCACGGACAACATATTAATATAGTTCTGGACATGGGGAGCATAAATGAGTACCCCAGCTCTTTTATCTCTCATTTATTGCAGTCATGCAAAGCATTACCCTTCGTATGTAATCATCCATTTCCTGGGGCTACCTCTCTCATCTTTTACCTTTATCCATCTTACTCCCTCACTATGCATTCTGATTCACCACCAGTACTAAAAGTTTTTCCAGCATTCAGTGAGCCCTTATTTTACAGAAACTCTCTTCAATCTTTTACCTCTTACTATATGTTTCCATCTCTGAATTTCTACCTCTTCTCCATCTCCCCCTACTGCTTTATAAGTCACAACTGTTTTTTTTTTTTTTTTGTACTTATAATTTCAGGCAATTTACCTTTCAGTGCCTGTTTCATCACCTCCCACTCTTGATTTCCTTCTGCCAGTAAAGTTAAGAGGCATGTCAGTACAATAACTCAAGTTGCAGACAAAATTCAAGTCAGAACAAACAGTACTCCAGCAGGGCACGGTATCATTTTTTTGAAGTGAGGACATCATCACACCAGATCAAAATTCTAGGCAGGTCTGCTATTAACCTGTTATGGCATTGACAAGCCTCAGGAATTTTCTTTCTTTTAATCTACAACCAAGCCAGTGAAAGAACAGAAACTGGAAGTATTTAAAGTCAAATGGAAGCAATGAATCATAAACACAATGGGAGGCTAAAATCAGAGAACTTCATTAAATGCAGAGCACTTGACAGATATGGGAGGAACTGGCCTTGATTCACTAGAGCCAAGTAACTCTGAAGCTGATCTACAGAGGTGATCTTAAGAGCAGCCCAAGAAATGACAAGCTAATGAATTTAAATTCAGTGCTAGGAAAATTATGAAAGCAGATCTGAAGTCAAGACATACATGGTTCATGCAATAGGGTAGCCTGCTTAAAGAATTGCAACATTGATTTACAGAAGGCAGATGTTGTTAGACTAATCTAATCAGAGGTGGAAATATGTGACCTATGATGATGGATAACCAATATTTTAGCAAGTACATTGACTCATCCTCACTGTAGGCTACATTTGCATTTGAAAGGTGTAAGTTCAGGTTTCAAACTGGCTGAAGGAATGGCAACGTAGTTAAAGAAGAAGAAACAAAAGGCAATAATCAAGAGGAACACAAAGTGTAAGGAGGTAGGAAATGTTTTTTCATAGTCATCAGTCCTTCCCCTATTCCTTTTTATGTGTTTGTTCTGCATCAACCAAAGCATAAAAAAGCATGTCTCAATGTGCTTACGGGCAACTCTAAGGCTGTTGTATTAACATAGGTAGTTGAATGCCTGAAAAGAAACCTAAAGAATGTGAAGCACAGTCTTAATGGAGAGTTTCACTTTAACCCATCCAAGTTTATAGTGATGTACATGCAGAATGAAAAACCCAGGGTAGACTACTCATCTGGCAAAATCAGACAACAAAATCCAGAACAAGGTATGGACATACGTTTCTTGTAATAGAGAAACTGAGCCATCCTACTGACTGTGTGAAACTCAAAAATGCTCCTTTTGTCAACATATGAGCAACAGAAACCATTTCACTTGTCCAAGCACCAAGAAAAATACTACAGCAGGCGTAAAGCTGACTGCAACACAGAAATGGTTGTTTACAGTGCTCAGTGTGCAAAACGTGAAATATTCTATTTTGGGAAAACCATTAACAGTCTAAAAATATGTGTATCACACCATTGTTTTATATTAGACATGGGATTGGTAGAAATGCTGCAGCAAAACATTGCATTGAGATGATAGATCACTCTAGATTTAAATCTCATGCCCTTGACAAAAAATTGTGAACCTGCCTCTGGATGGGAAATAACATGGTCTTATAAAAAGCATGGCAAGTTAGATGAAATGTGTACAATAAACCAGGTCTCAACTTTGGATGTTTGATCAAGAGTGTTCTTCAACTCAAAAAATTAACCATTGAAACTTCTATTAATTCAAATGAAAAGGGACAGAGTCTGGGGTTTGCCTTGCATTTTTGATCTGATTCCACAACCCACATTTAAGACATGATCCCCCACAAACAAGAAGCTGGTGCCTGGGTATCAGGCATGGTAAGCAGGTGGCTGACACAAGGAAATGCAAGACTGATCACCACCATGTACCGGCTACTTGAAATGGGCTGAAAGTAAAACCATACCTTTGATATTAACTCAAGGAATTACCACAGGCACAATCATTACTTGGACTTTAAGTTATTCAAATAAATCCTCACCAAGAAGTTTTACAATTTTGAATAGCTCCAGGTAATCGTGGCTTATGTGTAATGACACTCACCCACCACATTTTTATGGCAAATTATATATGTTTGATTTTTGATTCTCTGTATTCAGTTTCCTTTCTAATGTCCTAGTTCCAGTAATCTGAAGAAGCTTTGGCTCAGGAACAAAAGTATTTACTTTAATACTGGCTAGATCTTTCAATTAGTTCACTTTGATACTGGCTAGATCTTTCAATTAGTTCACTCTGGCCCATAAAATGGGCACTCCTATTTTGCTGTTATTATTCACTCCACTTTAATTTCAGATAGATTCATTATGTAGATAGATGACACTAGACCCATGTTAAGGCAGGCACTCGTGATTCATTGTTTCTGTTGACTCCAATACACGTGTTATTCTAATGAACCTGCAAAAGTAAATGGCTTTTCAATGGCTAAACAATTCTGTAAAAAAAAATATTTTTTAAACTAGAAATTTTTTTGTTTGCTTGTTTATACAATAACATTGTGAACAGTTTTTTTTTCCTTAAGAAGGGAGAGGGAAATGAATAACAATGTAATCAGTTTATGACTCATATTCTAAAGAATCATCTCTGTATCACTGCTGGACAGAGGGAACCTATGAACCTATGAATTAGGGACTTGGCTTTCCTACAAATTATCCGGTCTGACAATTAGCCATTCCATGGCTCTTATGCTAACTAGGAACTTGGCATCCCCTCCAATCAGCTGACCTAACTATTAGCCAATCCATGACTCTTACTTTAATTAGGAACATGACCTCCCCTCCAGCCACCAGGCCCAACTACAAGCCAATCTGGAACAATAGCCTTATCCCCAGTAAGGAGTGTTTTCCGCCATATCACTTTTTTTAAGGTTATTTTGAACAACTAAAATTGCAATTGTTTTTCAGGAAGAATCATCGTAGCTGATGAAATCTGGTAAATGAAAGGGTTCATGACTTTGAATAAACCAGACAACTTTAAGCTGAAAGAAGAATTGAATCATGTTTTTATTGTTTGATTCTGAGAATGTGTATGGTGTACTCTTGTTAGCTGTCTGCCTGCAAACTAGCAAATGGAATACAGCAGTGAATTACTTCAAATAAAGGGTTTGTCTTTTTGATATTACAATGTAAAAAGGCTGATGCAAAAGCAAAAATAAATAAAGAAATAAAGAATACTGATTTGCATAACAGGAGGGGAGTATAATCCAGAAACAGAAAAATTACAGTGCTCATGTATTAAGCACTTTTTCTGGAATACTGTGTGCAGTTGTAGTCACCTAACAAAATGAGAGATGTCACATTGCTGATAAGCATGACTAAGATAATGAGGTTTGGGGGGTCATGAGATATGAGGAGGTGCTAAGGGTATGCAGAATTTTTCAATGAAAATGAGGAGAGACTGGGACATAATGCAGATTCATAAGATACATGGAAATGTGTTGAGATTACTCGGGAAATAAAGATATAGCAAGAAAGGTATCATGTATAACAAATAAAAGTGACTTATTTTAATTTTGACATAGGAAAGGATTTCCCCATAAGGAGAATAACAATTGGAATTATTTGCTTGAAAGAGTACTAAAGACTAAAACAGAGTCTTGGCAGCTTGGAAGGATGAGATATGTGGATGAGTGTGGTTGCATTAAGCAAGTCGCATCACTCAGTAAAAAACACCTTATAACTGAAAACAGAAACATAAGGGTGTTCCCTGTGTTAATAGTTCCACATTTTAAAGACACAATGAGTGTTAAACTGACAGTATATCAGAAATGCAGCCAAAAGAACACAAACTTTGAAGTTTATTTTGAAAGGAAAGAATAAACAGAAAATCAAAGCATCACCATTATGCTATTCTTGGGCTGTTTTGAAAAAAAAAATGCTTTTCCATGAGATTTTCTCATTTGTCATAATTATTTCAAGGTAAAATTCAAGTATGAATATGTCTGAGCAAGTTATTCTGAGCCTTAATGCCAATAAAAATGAAATATGTCCCATGGAGGGAGGGAGATCAGAATAAGCCCCTAGAGTAGTAATTATCTTAGATTTAGCAAAATGAATGAACAAGAAATTTGACCTAATTAGCTTAGATATCGAGAGAGTTTTTGATTCTGTAGATTTGAACTACTTGTTTAAACCGTAGAAGCATTTGCGTTTCCAGAACAATTTATTGGAATATTAAAAAACCTGTATAGAGCCTCCAAAGTATATGTTAAATCAGATCTTACATTTCTCTAGGATTCACTTTAAACAAAGTCACAAAGCAAGGGTGTCCCTTGTTTCCTCGACTATTTGCATTAGTTATCAAACCCTTATCTAACAGTATAAGAAGCAATGAAAAAACTGATGGATTCTCTGTTAACAAGTATTGTCAATCTAAAATATAGCTTTTTGCAGATGATATTTTACTAACAATTGGAAATTTAAATTATTCATTTGAAAAAATAGATTAGGAAATTGAAAAGTTTCAAGAAGTATCACTATAGAAATTTAATAATAAAACTGAAATCTTATCATTAAATCAATTACTAGATAGTGGTACAGATTTAATAAAGTCTACACTGTAGCATGCCATTTTATATTCAGTAAGCAGTTCTACACAACATGTAGAGCCGCTCAAACATGGTAAACATTGTGGCATGCTAATTGCATCATAAGTAACTGAATTGTATGCAAATTAACCAATCCAAGATGGAGGAGCTATTCAACAAGCTATAAAGCAATCATGAACATTCAGTGCAGGTTTTGACATCGATTCCAAAACCTATTGGAATACAGTCATGGAAACTACTCTACACAGAAAGAATGGTAGGGTCTGCTGTTGCTGTTCTGCACGTGTGTGCACAACAAGCCCAAATCTACATTGCTGCTACTACTAATAGACCTCAGCCAAGAAGAAGGGTGTTTAGACCCCATTTAGCTTTTCATGGTCTGCATGAGGTTGATAATGTAGAATGCTACAAGGTGGATAGAGATACACTACAGGAACTTTGTAACCTCTGTCGTCCTCCACTGAGAGCAAGGGCAAACTGAGGGGTACCAATACCCGTGGAGACTAATGTATGTGTAGCACTTAGAATAGTAGGTACAAGAACCTTCCAGAGACCAATAAGGGATATGCTGGGGGTATCACAGGCGTCGGCATCTAAGATCCTCTAGCAATTCCTGAATGCTGTGTTACAACATGACACTGATGGGTCTATATTAGATCATCGAAACGGCAGAATTTCAAATGATCTAATATTGAACCCAATATCGTGAACACTGAAAACAGTGAAGCTGCACAAAACTGAATTCTTTCCTAGAGAAAGAATTTGGTTAGTCATTGTTGTGGCTTCGCTGTTTTCAACGATGCGGTGGAAGGTTACGGGTTGGGTTAAGGTAAGTGTGTGATTGTGCGGACGTTCGGGTTAGGGCACGGATTGGGTGAGTTAGAGTTAGGGCGTGGGTCAGGTAAGTGTGCAATTGTGACAGAATTTGGGGTTAGTGGCGGGTTAAGTGAGTTAGGGTTAGGGCGCAGGTGAGGTGAGTGTGCGATAGTGAGAATTTGGGGTTAGGGGCGGGTTAAGTGAGTTGTGGTTAGGGCGCAGGTGAGGTGAGTGTGCGATAGTGAGAATTTGGGGTTAGGGGCGCGTTAAGTGAGTTAGGGTTAGGGTGCGGGTGAGGTAAGGGAATCATTCTGAATGTGTGGTCTGCGAACTATGGCAGTTAACACAACTCCCATATCTGGCACAACTCTCAGTTCTATCAGAGGTTTTGTAGGGGTGATATCTCACAATGTCATTTACTGGGTGATGCAGTGTATGCACTCGAACCGAGGATTATAACACCCATCAGAAATGCACACACACCCACTGAAGAACTCTGTAATGAGGCACATGTTCATACAAGAAGTATCATAGAGTGTGTGTTTGGGCTGTTGAAGTCATAGTTCTAGTGCCTAAATACATCAAGGGGAGCCCTGCAGAATAATCTCCATACTTGTGCTGAAATTTTCACTGTCCGTGCTATCCTTCACAATATTATTCTGAGAAAACAGCTTCTGCAGGGACACCAAAAGGAAAGGGCACACATCTCACCACCACTGTTATGACAGCCACATGCAGGTGAGGAGTCACAGGAGAAACCACCAGCCGCTGTGGGTGTAGCTAGACATATGTGTGCACAATATGCCCTTGCCCTGGCCAACAGGCAATGGATATCACACATGATCACCACCTAAGGGGGTACAACTTTCATGCTATGCACATACATACAGTAAAGTTGATGCCAGGTAATGCTCATATCCTTTACTTTCTCATGTAATTACTGTGTACTGCTGGCATCACACAGAGTCAGCCCTGAATTACAACTGTTGGAACTGCAGGGCTATCAAGGTAAGTGTTGGACCTGGAATAGGAAAATAAATGGCTAACAACAGATGGCAGATCCTTGCATACTGTTACTGCGAATGTAACTAAGTAGAAGGTGGGTGAGTTTTACAGCAATGACATCAATATGTGACAGCACTGACTTATGTCAATAGATGTGTTCTCTATCAGCTAATAGGCCTCATGAATCAAATATACACAGAATACAAAAAAACCCTTAAGAAAACAATACAATTTTTAAAAGAGCATCACAAGTACATATATATTAATCACTCAATCAGCTATGCAACCTGGACATCAGACAAAACACTTATGTATCCCTTAATCCAAAAGACAGAATCAAGGATATGGCACAGTTACCATCCTTTGCATGGGGTGTTTTTTTTTGGGGGGGGGGGCAAAGCTGACACAAAATGTAGTGACGTGTGTGTGTGTGTGTGTGTGTGTGTGTGTGTGTGTGTGTGTGTGTGTGTGTGTGTGTGTGTGAGCAAGTATAAAAGACAGGTCGGCAGAAATGTTGATAAATTGCCAAATGGCCATTGAGACAGAATAAGCTGCAAGTCTCACAAATGACCCATGTAACTGTTATGTGTGTCAAGGTGAAACGTGTGTCAGTGTCTGCAAGAGCACAGTTAGCTCTGCATTAGCTCTACATCTTGATAGGTCAGACAGGTGTAAGCCATGCATGGTAGAGGAAACAGTTCATCATCATCATCATCTCCCCTGACCGTGAGAACTGGTTCTGCCAGGAGTTGTAATGGTATGTCCATGCACATGGTCAGATGTGCTGCTGCTACCTGAACATGACTGATGTGTGCTGGATGAGTTCTCCTCACAAGTACATCCAGGACCATGATCCCATGGCCTACCACATCTATATGTGAATACTTCAATCACTGATGAAGCAGTGGAAGTGGTGCCACTATGAGAGCATGATCGGGTACAGCCAAATTTGCTAACATCAGACGATGCTGCTGACCTTTATCCACATGGATGCTGTCCCCCTCCCAGCAAACATTCCATCACAGGCACTGCCCATTCCGTCATGTCATTCACCCAATCCATTGAATCTGTCACATGGTGGAGGCAGTCATGCATGTCAACCTATGCCACATCTACAACCTTAAACATGTCCATGGAGGCCCTAGTGGAACATGCCTGTGCCTCCATGATGGCCCTAAAAATATGCTGAGTGGCACGCAAAGACACACTATGATCAGGTGGACGGTGGACAGCAGGCCTTTTCCAGGCACCCCTATCAACACTCCTGCATGGCACCTCACCCATACTTTGTCTATGACCAGAGACAACTGGCACTAAAGCCACAGTAGCCACACTACCCTAATCAAGCATGTCACCCTCTACATGTCCAATATCTAAGGCCTCAGTGGAATAGGTATGCATAGGACTACTGACTGTGTCTAAGAGAAATACAGGAGATGCCTGAATGTCAGCCTCAGTTTGAGATTTGATCTTGCATCCCACACTGTGCCTTTGTATGGCCACCATAGGTTCATAGGCTCTGGAGCCTTTACAAGCTTAGCCCATAGAATTAACCTGGCATCGTGCCACCCGACCTTAGTTCCTAGTGCCTCTGTCGAGTACAGCCACTGGAGTGATCCCCAGGGTGAATTTTCTATTTCCCATCCATTCATCAAGATTTCTCTTGAATAGGGCCAGTGAGGTGCTCTGCTTGACATGTATGGGAAGTCTGTTCCATAGCATGGGCAGTCTGGGTTATGAACCTGTCCCTACAGCATGTTCTGTTGATTGTGATAATGAGGTTGAGGTCTCTGGAGCATGTGGTGAGGAGGGATTGGGATTTCTTTAGCTGTAGCATTTCTAACAGAGCTGGGTCAGACATGGCTTTGCAAGTCAAGCAGAGATCGCCTATGAGACAGAGAATAGTTAGAGTTTTTTGAGTCTGTCCATATAGGACAAGTGTTTAAGGCCTAGGATCCTCTTTGTGAGGTATGTTTGCGGCCTCTATAGTTGTTGCAGGTGTCTAGTGAGGTACATGCCAAATGGGGCATTGTACTCAATATTGGCCTAATGAGGGAAGAGTAGAGGGAGACAATGACCTCTTTCTTCCTGGATGCAAACCTGTAGTAATGAGATGTGCCACATAGAAGGACTTTCTGATCACAGTGGCAATGTGGTGGTCAAAGAAGAGGTTGCTGTCAGCCAGTGTTCCCAGATTTCTTATAATGCCGTCTGTGTTTAGAGAACTACCATTGATGTGATAATTCAAGGGAATCAGGTTTTTCCCAAGGGGGATGACGACACATTTTTTTGGCATTGAGCTTAAGGCCATGGTTCTGACACCAGTCGTTGGTCTCAGTGAGGCCTTTCTGTAGGATGTCAACATCACTTGGGGAGTTAATAATTTGTCTGTGAACTTTGCCAGCCAGAGTCCCTTTGTATTGGCCTGGACTTCAGAGGCGTAGATACAAAACAGGAGAGGACCCCGGACCGAACCCTGTGGGACTCCACTCGTGACTGGTCGGCAGTCTGACTTGGAGTCAGTTACTTTCACGCTGTGGGTTCTATCTGTGAGCCAGTTTGCAACCCACCTAGTGATATAGGGGTTGATGTCCAGCTTAGTGAGTTTTTCTATGATTCCTGAGTGGGGAATGGTATCAAAGGCCTTGGACAGATCAAGATAGGCCGAATGAACCACCTTGCCTTCATCCACAGCTCTGATGACTGACTCAAAGAACTCGACCAAGTTGAGCAGGCATGATCTACCCTTCACAAAACCAAACTGTGTAGGATTCAGAGTTTGGAGATTTCCTATATCCTTGTTTAGTAAGTCCATGATGATGCGTTCCATAGCCTTGCATGTCAGACTCATCAGGCTAATGGGGTGATAGTTCCCAGGGTCTGTAGTTACTCCTCCTTTGTGGAGAGGGAAGACTGTAGCAGTGCACCATTTGATAGTGATAAAGTCTGAGGTGAGGGTGTGATTGAACAGGGCACACAGGTGAAGTGCCAGTTCACACTGTAGTTCATGTAGAACACAGCCAGGGATATTGTCAGGTCCCATAGAAGCTGTATTCTTGTCCTTGGATAGTGCTGTTTTAACTTGTGCAACAGTAATACTGGGTGCCTGGCAATCTACTGGCATTGTGATTGGTCCTTGGGGGGGTTAAGTTGGCAATGAATCTGTCGGCCAGTATATTGGCAATATCTGTTGGCTCAGTATAAGAGCTACCATTGTGCAGTAGCTCAGAGCAAATCTGGGTATTGCCGTGGAGATTCTTTACATAACTATAGAAGGCCTTGTGGTTGTCTTTACTATCTGCTGCAATTTTGTTTTCATAGCTAGCTTATAGGATTTGATGAGGGATCTCAACGTTTTGTTGAGGCTGATAAGGGAGTTTTTCCAGTCTTGGGACTTCAGCTTATTCCACATCAGTTTTCTTCCTTCTGTTGTACAGTTTGTTTGTGGCAGGGGACCACCAGATTATCTTCCTTTTTTTTGAGGAGAGTGTCTTGGTTCTATTGGGTATAGCGAGAGCAATGCATTTGTGTACATGTTCATACAGTGCATTGGTGTATGATTCTGCGGTCATGCAACTATTCTCTATTTGCATGGGGGCCGGGAAGTTAGCTACCTCTGTCTTTAGGAGCCCAAAGTTATCTTTGGAGAAGTTTTTCACGGTGCTTACCTTTGTAGGTGGGGGCGAAGATTTCCAAGGTGATTACTTTGCGTTTGGATTTAACTAGGGACACGTTGACTATTGGTGTAGCGCAACAGTCACCCATGTTAGTAATGACAAGGTCAAGGATGTTGCTACTTCTAGTGGGGGTAAGAATGAGCTGGTCCAGGGCATTGGAATTAATGAATTCCAGGAAGCATTGGGCAGGTGTATTGGTACACGAGTAGTTTTCCCAGTTAATGGAGGGGTAGTTGAAGTCACCCAGTAGGTTGGACCCTAAAATTCTCCAGGGTGATTAGGAACATGGAGTGTGAGTCTTGGGACATGGCTGGGAACCTATAGCAGGCTACAACCTGAATTGCTGTCTTAGGCAATGTTAGCTGCACCTGAAGTATCTCAGATGCGTTATGTTTGGCTACCAGTCTGGAGGTGTGCGCTTCCTTTATGAATATGGAAACACCACCGCCTTTGGAGCTTCGGTCCAAGTTCTGCGGCCTAAAGGTGTGGAATGAGTTATAGCCTGGTAGTGCAGGGGTGCTTTCTGCTGCCATGAATCATGTCTCTGTTACAACACAAACGTTGATGTTCTCCATGTTAATGGAGGGGTAGTTGAAGTCGCCCAGTATAAGAGTGTTAGGTTGGACCCTAATATTCTCCAGGGTGCTTAGGAACATGGAGTGTGAGTCTTGGGACATGGTTGGGAACCTATAGCAGGCTACAACCTGAATTGCTGTCTTACCCAATGTTAGCTGCACCTGAAGTATCTCAGATGCATTATGTTTGGCTACCAGTCTGGAGGTGTGAATATCCTTTATGAATATGGAAACACCACTGCCTTTGGAGCTTCGGTCCAAGTTCTGCGGCCTAAAGGTGTGGAATGAGTTATAGCCTGGTAGTGCAGGGGTGCTTTCTGCTGCCTTCAATCATGTCTCTGTTACAACACAAATGTCGATGTTCTCCATTTTAAGGAGTGCTTTGAGCATGTGCATTTTGAGATTTAGACTTCTAGCGTTGAGCAGCATGACCCTCAGAGTGCATTTGTCTGTAGCTGTTACGGTGGTAATTTGGTCTTTGAAACACTGCCTAAAAAAGGCACTAAAGGGCTGTCAAGAGCCTTGGCCAGTATCCAGAAGCCCATGAGTGACAGATACAGGCCATCTCTAGCAAAGCATCGAGGTGTGTCAATCGTCATCCCAGACAGACAGATACTGGATCTCCTTAGAATAATACCAGAAACTTAACCAATTGTTGAAATCAATCATTTTCTGCTTGTACTGTGGTATCATTCTGGGTGATGCTAGGATTCTGATCAGGGCTAGGGTCCTACCCGCCTGGGCTACATAATCCGAGAGCTCCTCCATGTCTCTTTTCATGTAGTCCAGGGAGGTATGTCTCAGGTCATTCACACCCACATGTACAATAACAGAGTCATATTCGTACCTGTTGTTGAGGGACCTGAGTGCGTGAGTTATGTGGTGGATCCTGGTGCCTGACAGGCAGTTGACTGTTTCTTTCTCCTTATTCAACCTAGTGAGTGGGACATCAGTGTGCCTCACTATCAAGTCACCTATGACTAGTGTGTTGGGCATGTTGTTTTGCCTTAGGGGCTTTGGTTGAATGGCACACTGTTTAGGAGAGTTATGTGTGTCGTGATTAGTGTTGTGTTGTGGTGGTCAAGTGTGTTTCTGCCTTGGAGGTCTCTGCTGTTTGGGTAGATTTTTATTGAGAGCATCCATGAAGGTGGGTGTGTGGTTTGTGTTTTTATGTGAAGGCAGTGCTGGTGTGTGTTCTGGAGGGATATGTGTTCCATGTAGTGTGGTGCAAGTGTTGACCTTCTCCTCTTGACTGGCTATTCTGGTCTTGGCTGGCGAGTGCGTGGCTTCCAATTTGGATATATAAGTGCATCTCTTGCAAGTCTGAGCATTGGGAGGTAAGAGGAGAGGGTTGTCAGTGTACATGAGGCAGTTGCTACATTGCCTCAGAATGCCTAAGTTCACCAGGTTAATAGGAAAAAGCACAGGGAACTGACCTTTAGACATGCCTGGAGGACTGGGCATTAATAATTAGATGTTTAATCAATTACACATTAAACACTGAGTGCTTTTGTCATCAACTGTGACTTCTTCAGACTGAATAATGTTACAAAAACAAGCCAACATATTTAAATAGTTAGTGCACCAATCACATATTACATAGTATTCACGCAAATTATCTAATAATGTGCCAGTCATGCCCCTCATTTTATGTAGGATGCACCAGCAGGGAGCTTTATAAATGAATATATGAGCATAAGCATGCTGTGGAGATAGGCGATACAAAAAATGCTGTTGCCAAGCATTACTTTAATAAAAAATGTGTGGTGAATTTTAAGGTTTTGGAAGATGTACCTAACTATGAAATAATATTTGATGCTGAAGATGAGCTCAGCTGGTGTGGATATAGGTGGCAAGTCAGGCTGAATGTTTGCTTTCCACCAGGATTGAACAACACAGATGATTTTGTTGCCTACTTAAAGCGAAAAAGCTTAAAGCACCGAAGGGGTTAATTTGTGTGAATACTATGTAATATGTGATTGGTGCACTAACTATTTAAATATGTCGGTTTGTTATTTTAACATTACCCAATCTGAAGAAGTCACAGTTAATGATGAAAGCGCTCACTGTTTAATGTGTTATCGATTAAACGTCTATTTGTGAATCCATTACTTTCTTTTTATTTTATTTTGTCTACTTTAGAATGTTGAAGTATATATTTTTATTTCATTAATAATAAGTACTGGAGCTGTTTCCTTGTAGAACGTTTAGTGCGGATAGCACTTATGTGTGCTACAATAATCGCTACAAGAAGTCTTGTAAAGTGCTAAACTAATAAGCTAGTAAAAGTGCAGGAGAGGAGAGAGCTAGCAGATCTAAAGGAAAAATTGAAGAGTAGACTTTGGCACCACTCAGAAGCTTACAAACAGTCCTGGACACAGCAAATCTGTATCTGGCCTAGACTAGTTACAGGAAAGGTGGGAAACAAGTGCAAATGCAGGATTTAAAACCCAAAAGTTGAAAGAGATGGAAAACTGCCCAAATGGATAATAAACTACAGTTTCTCAGTCAGAAACCACTCGTCTTGTGGTAGATAGGCTACCTAGTGCTTACCACTCCCAGTGACAAGCCAGAAGGCTTCCCTCCAACACAGAAAGGCTTGGGGGGGCTCAGAAGCTTACAAACAGTCCTGGATACAGCAAATCTGTACCTGGACTAGACTAGTTGCAAGAAAGGTGGGAAACAAGCGCAAACACAGGCTTTTAAACCCAAAAGTCGAAAGAGATGGAAAAACTGCCCAAACAGCCAATAAACTACAATTTCTGGGCCAGAAACCACTCCTCTTGTGATAGATAGGCCACCTAGTGCTTACCACTCCCACTGATAAGCTAGAAGGCTTCCCTCCAACACAGAAGGGCTTGGGAGGCTCAGAAGCTTACACACAATCCTGGAAACAGCAAATCTATATATGAACTAGACGAGTTACAGGAAAGGTGAGAAACAAGTGCAAATGTGGGCTTTTAAACCATTAAGTTGAAAGAGATGGGAAAACTGCCCAAACAGCCAATAAACTACAATTTCTGGGCCAGAAACAACTCCTCTTGTGGTAGAGGCTACCTAGTGTTTACCACTCCCACTGATAAGCTAGAAGGCTTTCCTCCAACACAGAAAGGCTTGGAGGGCTCAGAAGCATACAAACAGTCCTGGATATAGCAAATCTGTGTCAGGACTAGGCTAGTTACAGGAAAGGCAGGAAATGAGCGTAAACATGGGCTTTTAAACCAAAACATTGAAAAAGATGGAAAGAAATTCCCAAACGGCCAATAAACTACAATTTCTGGGCCAGAAACCACTCCTCTTGTGATACGTAGGCTACCTAGTGCTTACCACTCCCACTGACAAGCTAGAAGGCTTCCCTCCAACATAGAAAGGCTTGGGGGGCTCAGAAGCTTACAAGTAATCCTGGATACAGCAAATCTGTACCTGGACCAGACTAGTTACAGGAAAGGTGAGAAACAAGCGCAAACACAGGATTTAAAACCCAAAAGTTGAAAGAGATGGAAAAACTGCCCAAATGGTCAATAAACTACAGTTTCTTGGACAGAAACCACTCCTCTTGTGGTAGATAGCCTACCTAGTGCTTACCACTCCCGCTGATAAGCTAGAAGGCTTCCATCCAACACAGAATGGCTTGAGGGGCTCAGAAGCTTACAAACAGTTGTGGATACAGCAAATCTACATCTGGACCAGACTAGTTACAGGAAAGGTGAGAAACAAGTGCAAATGCAGGCTTTTAAACCAGAAAGTTGAAAGAGATGAAAAAACTGCCCAAACAGCCAATAAACTACAATTTCTGGGCCAGAAACAACTCCTCTTGTGGCAGATAGTGTACCTAGTGCTTACCACTCCCACCAATAAGCTAGAATGCTTCCATCCAACACAGAAAGGCTTGGGGGGGCTCAGAAGCTTACCAACAGTCCTGGATACAGCAAATCTGTATCAGGACTAGGCTAGTTACAGGAAAGGCGGGAAATGAGTGCAAACGATGGCTTTTAAACCAGAAAGTTGAAAAAGATGGAAAAACTTCCTAAATGGCCAATAGACTACACTTTCTGGGCCAGAAGCCACTCTTCTTGTGAGAGAGAGGCTACCTAGTGCTTACCACTACCACTGACAAGCTAGAAGGCTTCCCCCCAACACAGAAAGGCTTGGGGGGATCAGAAGCTTACAAACAGTCCTGGATACAACATATCTGTACCTGGACCAGACTAGTTACAGGAAAGGTGGGAAACAAGTGCAAACACAGGATTTAAAACCCAAAAGTTGAAAGAGATCTAGAAACTGCCCAAATGGTTAATAAACTACAGTTTCTCTGTCAGGAACCACTCCTCTTGTGGTAGATAAGCTACCTAGTGCTTACCACTCCCACTGATAAGATAGAAGGCTTCTCTCCAACACAGAAAGGCTTGGGGGGCTCAGAAGCTTACCAAAAGTCCTGGATACAGCAAATCTGTATCAGGACTAGGCTAGTTACAGGAAAGGTGGGAAATGAGCACAAATGTGGGCTGTTAAACCAGAAAGTTGAAAGCAATGGAAAAAGTGCCCAAACGACCAGTAAACAACAATTTCTGGGCCAGAAACCACTCTTCTTGAGGTAGATAGGCTACCTAGTGCTTACCACTCCCACTGATAAGCTAGAAGTCTTCCCTCCAACACAGAAAGGCTTTGGGGGGGACTCAGAAGCTTATCAACAGTCCTGGATACAGCAAATCTGTATCTGGACTAGACTAGTTACAGCAAAGGCAGGAAACAAGCTTAGAATTGTATATATTTTTTTCAGAAATCAGCTAAAACAGCACTAAAACAATTCAAGTGCAGTGCAAGCTAGAACACTTGAGTGTGTAGCAGTATTAAAGCAAATACAGCTTAAATAAATGCAATTTATTTAAAATGTATTCTGAACTAAATTCAGTTGTTGTTTTATTCAACTCTGAACATTTAAAAGTGCCAAAAAATATACTTAGCTGAGAAGCACACTCAGTCAGAACACAAGGAGATTTTTTTGTTTAGTAAAGTGCAAAGGGAGGAAGGAGGAGCAGAAGTTAATTCAAGGTTAAGAACCTAAGTGGACTGGCCTTCTCAAATGTTCTCTCTGTATTAGGTAGAATGAACACTAGACTGGAGGGAGTGTCCCAGATCAAATTTACAGTAGGGGCAGGCAACAGCAAAGCCACCAACTATAACACCACCACCACAGGAATAGGGTGGGTGTGAGGGAAAAAACAGTTTCAGAACAGATGAGAAAACAGAAAACAATGCCAGCATATATATAAATAATTTGGTCAAGCAAAAATGAAGACAGTGTAAAACTCTGAAAAGTTAAACCAAAAAAATATACAGTGCAGATCTCTGAAAAGTTAAACCAAAAAATATACTTATCAGTGCTCCATTTCTAGATTGTTTGAGAAGCACTCTTCAGTCAGAACACAGAGATTGTAAAGTTGTATGCATGAATTTACAAATAGGGACTATTTTTAAATCAGCAAGCCTTGAAACAGATAACACAAAAGCTGTTAGACCAGTTTTGTCAACTTTAACACCACCACAGTAACCAGTTTCAGAACAGATGACAAAACAGAAAACAAAGCCAGCATTTATATAGATAATTCAGGCAAGCAAAAATGAAGACAGTGCAAAACTCTGAAAAGTTAAATGAAAAAAATATACAGTGCAGAACTCTTGAAAATTTAAACCAAAAAATATACTTATCAGCACTCTATTTCCAGATTGTTTGAGAAGCACTCTTCAGTCAGCACACAAAGAGAATCTAACAGTGGTATGCAGGAATTTACAAATAGGGACTATTTTTAAATCAGCAACTCTTTAAACAATCAGATGACACAAAAGTTGTTAGACTAGTTTTATCAACTTTAACACCACCACAGGAATGGGAGGAACAGAAAACAATGTCAGTATATATATATATATATATATATATATATCATATTACTCCGACACCACTTATTTACCACCGCCATTTAAGGCGCCGACCGGACCCCAGCGAAACGGACGCACGAGCGCAACACGAGACGGAGAAATCGAGAAAGAGGCTGACCGACCCAAGACGAAGCTGCTAAAGCTGGTCGACCGGATGAGGGATGATTAAAGGGGGGGAGGGGACAGAAGTGTGAGCATGAGGATTTGAGGGAGGGGGGTGTGTTAAGGTGTTGTGTTGTGAGTGTGTGGTTAGTGGAGGGTAGGTGGTGTAGGTGGTGTGTGGTGTGTGTGTGTTTTTATGTTTTTTTGTGTGGAAGTAAGTAGTGTGGGTGTTAGGTAGGTAGGGGTTAGGGTAAAGGGTTAGGGGTGGGGGGGGTAGGGGGGGGTAGGTAGGTAAGGGTTTAGGGGGTTAGGGGTTAGGGGTGGGTATAGGTAGGTTGTGGTGCAGTACCTTGGGTAGGGTTTAGGGTTAAGTAGTGGTTTTAGGTTAGGTGCAGGTAGGGGTAGGGTGTGTGGTAGTGTCGGGACCTTAGGTTAGGGGTTTGGGTTAGGGCTAGTGGATATGTAATGTAGTGTAATGTGTGTGTGTACGTGGGTGGTGTAATGGTAATGGTGTGTTTGTGTTGTCGGTATGGTGTGTTGTTGTTTGTGTCGTTGTTGTGTGTGGGTGGTTTGTTGTTCGGTGAACTGGCGTGTCGGTGTTCTAAAGTAGACCCATATATATATATATATATATATATATATATATATATATAGATAGATAGATAGATAATTCAATCAAGGAAAAATGAAGACAGTGCAAAACTCTGAAAAGTTAAAACAAAAAATATACAGTGCAGCAATCTGAAAAGTTAAACCAAAAATATACTTTTCAGCGCTCTATTTGCAAATTGCAGTGGTATGCAGGAATTTACAAATAGGGACTCTTTTAAATTAGCAACTCTTTAAACAATCAGATGACACCAAAGCTGTTATCCCAGTTTTATCAACTTTAACACCACGACATGAATGTGTTTGGGGGGGGGCGCAGTTTAAGAACAGATGAGAAAACAGGAAACAATGTCAGCATATATATAAATAATTCAGTCAAGCAAAACTGAAGACAGTGCAAAACTCTGAAAAGTTAAAAAAATATACAGTACAGAACTCTGAAAAGTTAAACAAAAATATATACTTATCAGCACTCTATTTCAAGATTGCTTGAGTAGCACTCTTTAGTCAGAACACAAGGAGATTCTTACAGTGGTATGCAGAAATTTACAAATCAGAACTATTTTTAAATCAACAACCATTGAAACAATCAGACAACACAAAATCTGTTAGACCAGTTTTATCAACTTTAACACCACCACAGGAATAGGGGGAACCAGTTTCAGAACAGGTGAGAAAACAGAAAACAATGCCAGCATATATATAAATAATTTAGTCAACCAAAAATTAAGACAGTGCAAAACTCTGAAAAGTTAAACCAAAAAATATACAATGCAGAACTCTGAAGAGTTAAACCAAAAAATATACTTATCAGCGCTCCATTTCCAGATTGTTTGAGAAGCACTCTTCAGTCAGAACACAAGGAGATTCTAACAGTGTTATGCAGGTATTTACAAATAGGGACTATTTTTAAATCAGCAACCATTGAAACAATCAGACAACACAAAAGCTGTTAGGCCAACACCACCAATGTAATAGGGGGGAACCAGTTTCAGAACAGATGAGAAAACAGAAAACAATGCCAACATATATATAAATAATTCAGTCAAGCAAAAATGAAGACAGTGCAAAACTCATCAGAGTCAGCTGATACTCTGACATCAGGTGGTAAGAGTCCTATACTTCCACCATCAGGATCACCTGTGGTAATAAGCAACAAATACAGGAACAAAAGTAATACTACACTAGATATTTAAAACAATTTATAGGATAAAACTGAAAATAAACATGTCACCCACCAAGGGATAAATGCTCCGTAGCCAAGAAAGTACAAAGTAGCTGTAATAAATGTAAACGCTCAGGAGCAACCCAGCACAGAACCAAAAGTTCAGCATATATCTATGCACTGGAGGTATAGTCTTTAACAGTGATAGTATTTAATATAAATTCCAACAGCAGGTAGATAAAATCCAAAGGCAAAGTAAAAATAATATCCTTTTATTCCAGACACGTGTGAAGGTAAGCACTTTCGCCAAGAGGCTTTGTCAAACCTTGAACAAACAGAGCGTAAAATCACCTACTACTATATATCTAACTGGTAATTAGCTAATTGAGACCAATCAAGTCAGCACTCCTCTTAAAGTCATAGGCTGAACACTGTCAAGTGCATTTAAAAATGTATCATAGCAAATAAGCATATTAAAACATTACATCCATATGGAGAAAATTGAACGATGAATGAGTATGTAACACAGTTACCATGATTAAAAATATATATGTATTAACATGTAAAATAAATATATATCACAGAACATAATTTTAAACACTGGTATACTAACCCCATGATTTACCTAACTACCAACTTCCTATTTTTCAAGACAGGTTTCAGGGGAATTTTATCATTTAACCCTGGACTGGCATGTGCTTTAAACTGTATTATTCATTTAACTTCCATCCTTTCCATGTGATTCCTGACATCTCCACCCCTGATACTAGAATGATTCATTTGAATCACCGAAAAACTAAATGTATGTTCTGTCCCTACTTCAAGAATATGTTTGGATAGGGCATTTGTATTGCAAAGAATGCGTATCTGGTATAGATGTTCTCTGATACAATCTTTAAGGCTCCTATCAGTTTTGCCTACATAAAATGCAGGACAACGTGTGCATATTGCTAAATAAACTATGTGTTCTGAGTTACAGTTGGCCATGTGTCAGTGAAATGGTCTTTCAGTGAAGTGATACGAATCCCAATAACAGGCTCTGGATTGCATTGCATAAGTGGAATTTCCTTAAGATTCCAAGAGCATGATAAGTTATTTTTTTACACTTATTTCACAGAACTGCACTTCTGAAACACTTATAATTGTGCTATACAGTTGATCTACTACATTTTGCACTGTTATAAAGCTTTTTTATTGTTTCACTGCATTTATGTACTGTTTTATACTGTTTTAATATTACTTAACTGTAAACTGCTTTTTCATACAGAGAGTTGTATTTTCTGTTTGTGAGTGCTCTATCCAAAATTTTCTGTGCATTTTTGTCTCCGCTCCTTGATCTGTTTAAAACATTCATTTTGTGGCTACAGCTAGGAACTGTAATAGTGTGCATTACCATAATTGCATGTTTTATTTAAATTACTAAATTGTAAACTGCTTTGTCATACTGAGACTTGTATTTTCTCTTTGTGGGTGTTCTTTCTATGCTTTTAAAGTGAGGTTTCTGTGTTCTGCTCAGGTGGCAAAATCTTGATAGAGGCCTGTTGTCTAGGCTGGTAGTTTTGTTTGAGTTTCCTGTGTTTCTGGCAGCCATTTTCTGCTGATTGTCTTCATTATTATTGAGAGTAACAAGGCCTCCTGACTTTTTGTAGTATGAGTGATTGGGTAATAGCAGGGGCTGAGTAGTAATCTGATCTTCCAACTCTTCCATTCTTACTGCTATATAAACCCAGTGTCTTATAAAGGTTCTGCTTGTATTGTCAGGCTCTGGATTGCATTGCATAAGTGGAAATTCCTTAAGATTCCAAGAGCAGAATAAGTTATTTCTTACACTTATTTCACTGAACTGCACTTCTGAAACGCTTATAATTGTGCTATACAGTTGATCTACTACATTTTTGCACTGTTATAATGCTTTTTTATTGTTTCACTGCATTTATGTACTGTTTTATACTGTTTTAACATTACTTAACTGTAAACTGCTTTTTCATACTGAGAGCTGTATTTTCTGTTTGTGAGTGCTCTATCCAAGCTTTTCTGTGCATTTTTGTCTCCGCTCCTTGATCTGTTTAAAACTTTCATTTAGTGGCTACAGCTAGGAACTGTAATTTTTCCCACCCACCCTCCCTAGTGTTGTGTGTTCTTATACTTGGTGGCTTTGCAGTTGCCCGCCCATACTGTATATTTGATCTGTGACACTCTTCCCAGTCTAGTGTCATTAGTTCACTCAATCTAATAGAGAACATTTGTGAAGGCCAACCTACTCAGATTCTTAACATTGAATTAACTTCTGTTCCAGCTTTCCTCATTTCCACTTTACTGAAAAAAAATTCTAAGCTTGCTTCCCCCCTTTCCTGTGGCAGGTCAGATACGGATTTGCTGTGTCCAGGACTGTTTGTGAGCTCCTACCCCCCCCCCCCCACTTAACTGAGGTTAAACTATTCCTAGCGCCATAAAGTCTGTTCTTCAAAATTTCCCTTGCAACTAGCCTGCTTTTTAGTTTTAGCACTCATCTGTTTCTTTGATCTCAGCACTTGTTCAGAACTCATTGTAAGCACTAAATAAGTTACAAATTACCACAGCACTCAACTTTCCTCACTTGTCTCGAGGAAAACAGTTTTTAGTACTTAATAAATAAGCACCTATTCAGGCATGTCTAAAGGTCAGCTCCCGGTGCTTTCTCCTGTCTACCTGATGAATCTGGGCATTTTGGGACAATGCAGCAATTGCCTCATGTACACAGACAACGCTCTCCTCCTAACACCCAACACTACAACCTGTGAGAGATGCACTTATATAGCCAAACTGGAAGCAAAGCTCTGTTCATCAAAGACTGGCCTAGACAGTCAAGAGGAGAAGATAAACACTTGCACCGCATCACACTCATCACATAGTCCCTCAAAACCTACACCACCAAAACACACACACAGAAACACAAAACACACACCTACATTCATGGAGGCTCTCAGTACAAATCTGCCCAAACAACAGAGACCTCCAAAGCAGAAATGCAAGCAACCTCCACCCCCCAACACAACCCAAATGACACATAGCCCACATACTCAGTGTGCCACTCAACTACAGCCCATAATATACCCAACACTCTAGTCATAGGTGACTCTATAGTCAGGCACACTGATGTTCCACTCACCAGGCTAAACAAGGAAAAAGTTACTGTCATCTGCCTGTCAGGTGCCAGGATCCACCACATAACGCATGCACTCAGGTCACTCCACAACAAGTGCAAATATGACTCTGTCATTTTCCATGTTGGTGTGAATGACCTGAGATGTACCTCCCTGGACTACATGAAAAGAGACATGGAGGAGCTCTCTGATCTTGTAGCCCAGGCCGGTATGACCTTAGCCCTGAGTAGCATCCTGCCATCACTCAGAATGACACCACAGTACAAGGACAAAATGATTGACTTTAGTAATTGGCTAAGCTTCTGGTGTCATTCTAAGGGAATCTGGTATCTGTCTGCCTGGGATGACATGATCGACAGGCCACGCTGCTTTGCCATAGATGGCCTGCACCTGTCACCCTTGGGATTCCGGATACTGGCAAAGGCTCTTGCCACCTCTATAGTGCCTTTTTTAGGCAAGGTTCAAATGACAAATTCACCAACATAACAAGTACAAGCAAGCAAAATCTGAGGGTAATGCTACTCAATGCTAGAAGTCTAAACCTCAAAATGCACTCACTCGAGGCATTCCTTAAAATGGAGAACATTGACATCTGTGCAGTGATAGAGACCTGGTTCAAAGCTCCAGAGTGCACCCCTGCATTACCAGGCTATAATTCATACCACACCTTTCGGCCACCAAACCCGGACCGAAACACTAAAGGTGGAGGCGTGTCCATATTCATTAAGGATATCCACATCTCCAAGCTAGTTGCTCAGCATAATACATCTGAGATTATCCAAGTTCAACTAACTCTGGGCAAAACCGCAATCCAGATTGTAGCTTGCTACAGACCCCCCACCATACCCCAGGATTCCCACTCCTCTTTTCTTGATCCACTGGAAAATATTAAGGTACAACCCAACACCCACCATGGGTGATTTCAACTACCCTACCATTAACTGGGAAAACTACTCATGTACCAACTCTTTTGCTCAATGTTTTCTGGAAATTATCAATTCCAATGCCTTGGATCAACTTATCCACACCCCCACCAAGGGCAGCAAAATCCTAGACCTGGTCATCACCAACATGGGTGACCGGTGTTCCACACCAGAGGTCAGCTCCTCGTTGGTCAGATCTGACCACAAGCTAATCAGCCTAGACATCCACATCCCACTCCCACCCCCCATTAGGAAAACAACCGTAAAAAATTTCTCCAAAGCCAACTTCATGCTTCTTAAGACAGAAGTGGCAAACTTCACGACACCCATGCAGATGGACAATAGAGGTATGACTACTGAATGCTACACAAATGCACTTTATAAGCACTTACACGAGTGCATGGATCGTGCTATCCCTAACAGAATCAAGATGCTATCCTCCAAAAAAAGGAAGCCAATCTGGTGGTCTTCTGCCATAAACAAACTCTACAACAGAAGAAAGAAACTGTTGCAAAAAAGAGTAAAATCCCATGATTGGAGGAACTCCCTGGTCAGCCTCAGTAAGAAGCTGGGTCCACAAAGGGGGAGCCACAACAGACCCCAGGAACTACCGCCCCATTAGCCTGACGAGCCTCGTCTGCAAGGCCATGGAACATATCATCATGGAACTCATAAACATACAGTAGGGTGTAGAAAGAAACCTCAATTAACATCTTATAAGTACTTTTAATCTACACTACATTCCTAGTGACTGCAGGTGTATATCCCCTACATGTATTATTACACTTACCAACATGCTTTAGGTTGTGTAATAGGTTTGGCTAGTTCATTATATACCTGTCCTATATCTGACATACTAACTGTCCTAAAGCTAGTTATGAAAACAAAATTGCCACTGATTCTAAAGACAACCAGAAAGCATTCTATAGCTATGTCAAAAATCTCAATGGCAACACTCAGATCTGCTCTGAGTTACAGCAACATGACACTAAATATACAGAACCCACTGATATTGCCAACATCCTGGCAGATAGGTTCAGTGCTAACTTTACCTCCCTCTCACCCCCTAAAGGGCCAATCTTTATACAGGAAGAATGCAAAGTTCCTGTAATCATGGCTACACAGGAAAAACCTCACTCTCCAAAGCCAAAAACAGCATCCATGGGACCTGACAGTGTCCCAGTGCTGCCTTCTACATGAACTACAGAATGAACTGGAACCCCATCTAAGTACCATGTTCAATCATAGCCTCACCTCATGCTTTGTGCCCATTGAATGGCGCACTATGACAGTTATCCCACTCCACAAAGGGGGAGCCACAACAGAGCCCAGGAACTACCACCCCATTAGCCTGACGAGCCTCGTCTGCAAGGCCATGGAACATATCATCATGGAACTCATAAACAAAGACATTGGAGATCTCCAAACTCTAGACCCCACACAGTTTGGGTTTGTAAAAGGCAGATCATGTCTCCTAAACCTGATAGACTTCTTTGAAGTAGTCACCAAAGTCATAGATGAGGGTGAGGTGGTTCACACAGCCTATCTAGATCTCACCAAGGCATTCAACACCATTCCCCACTCTGGAATTATAGATGAACTCACTAAACTAGGTATAAATCCCTATGTCACAAGATGGGTTGCCAACTGGCTTACTGACAGAACCCACACCGTGAAAGTAGCAGACTCCAAATCAGAATTCAGACCAGTGACAAGTGAAGTACCACAGGGTTCAGTCCTGGGTCCTCTCCTGTTTGGTATCTACTTCTCTGACATACAGGCTAACACAGAAGGTCTTTGGCTAACTAAATTCACAGATGACTACAAACTAGGAGCCATAATCAAAACTCCTAACGATGTGGACTCCCTACAAAAGGGCCTCACTGAGACAGATGCCTGGTGTCAAAGACATGGTCTCAAGCTCAATGCCAAAAAGTGCATTGTCATCCCCTTTGGGTAAAAACTCTGTACCCATGAACTACCACATAGGCAGTAGTCTACTTAACACTGAAAGTTTGATAAGAGACCTTGGGACACAGGTGGACAGTAGTCTCTCCTTTGATAATCACACCGCCACAGTGGTCATGAAATCCTTCTACATGGCACACCTCATCACAAAAGGTTTCTTATCCAGAAAAAAAGAGGTCATTGTTCCCCTCTACTCATCACTCATTAGACCCATTATAGAGTACAACACCTATTTTGGTATGTACCTCACAAGACATCTACAATTGGAAAGGCCGCAAAAATACCTCACAAAGAGGATTACTGGCCTCAAACAGATGCCTTACGAAGACTGTCTCAAAAAACTCCAGCTTTACTCCATCGCATATTGCCTACTCAGAGGCAATCTCTGCCTAACATACAAAGCTATGTCAAACCCAGAGGTGTTGGACATGCTCCACTTAAAGAAATCCCAATCCCTCCGAGCTACACGCTCTAGGGACCTAAACCTTGCATCACAATAAACAGAACATGCTGGAGGGATAGATTCCTGTCCCAAAGACTTCCCATACTCTGAAACCGACTACCTATCTATGTCATACAGAGCTCCTCATTAACACTCTTCAAGAAAAATCTTGATGATTGGATGGTAATAGGAAATTCACCCCGGGGATCACTTCTGTGGTTCTGCTTGACAGGGGCACAGGAAAATAATTTTCTTGGGTGGTGAAAGCCAGGGTACCTTTTTGGCTAGGCTTGTATAGGCCCTAGGGCCAATAGCCTAGTACCTACCTATGAACCTATGAACTATGTATACCAGTGGATATCATTTGAATGATATGCATGACTGAGGGTATACTGACAATTATGTTTATGGAATTAAAAATGCCTTTTTTGCCCGAGTTGGATTTCACATTTCAATGATAGTGATATGCACATGAACGTATAACCCAGGACTTTGTTAGGTCACACACATACATGACAAAGCACTCCCTCTTTAATGTTGCTATATAATTAATGAGCATTTTTTCTATGGCAAGGAGGACATAGCACTTATGTGGAAGAATATGTATCCTCTGTTTTACATAGGTTTGAATCCCACATTGTACAAATTCCTTTTATCAGTGTGCAAAACCACACAAAAAAGTGTCAGGTCATATAATGTATACCCCAAATATATGTCTGAAGAGTTAAGTCATCTAACAGGTACAGCAGCATCCAACCCATAAACTAATTCCACCTGTCACATTACCCTTCTTATTTCATAAACTGCCTTCCTCTCTGTTTGGCAATGTTGTGTTCTGCTTAACATTGTGCAAATGTGGTTGGCATCATTGTGCAGGTTTGTGCACTAGCCACAAAATGTGATACCTCAAATTAGTGGGAAAGCAATTTAACTGTTTCTGTTCAACCTGTGTGGACATGGCAGGAGCCAGGAAGGAAGGAAGGTGCCCAATTTGGGGATCAAATATGGTGTCTAGAGGAGTCCAGAATATTCATTGGACTTCTTGTAAAGCACCACAGCCATAGGCTTTTGCAGGGGGACTATACCAGGTCTCAGTATATGTCAGAGGCTTGGAATAGTCTTGCCAAGGCTATCTCCAGTGCGTCTGCCATTCCATGCACTGAAGAGCAATGTGGACACCATTACAATCACCTAAAAAGATGCAAGCAGGCACAACTTAACCAGTGGCTGGATGAGTTTAGGACTGCTGACATCCAACAGTTGTGTAAGTATACAAATAAAGATACTTTAAATTATATACAAAGCTGGAGATAGCCCAGACTGGTATGGATAATGCTCTTCTTTTCTTCTCTCATCTTTATTTTACAGCTGCCCAGGAGATTTCAGTGAACAGGGAAGCCCATGATGAACACGTAGAAAGACTGAGAGAAGCAGGGTGTATTTATGCAGCACAAATTATTATTATTTTATTAAATGTATTGCTCTTCTATACATTAGTAGCTAATTAAGCATGCATATCTTAACTGTAAAATCAAGCATGTATGTGTGTCATTCTGCAGCTCAAAGTAATTGTAGGAGTCAATGGTTATAATGTATTCTTATGTTGTGGGTTCAAGTCCTACAGAAAGCAGGAATGTAATGAAATAATTAAAAAAATGTTAAATATTAATTGCAACAAAAGTGGCAAAATTCCGTGTTGTTAACTTAATCTGTGTTATATCTAAAAACATGTGAAATATATGCATATTTCAAGGATTACGTGGAACAATTCTCAGTCCGATTTTGTACTTTTTAAAAAGTATAGTTAATGTCAAAGTAAATGTATATTTCTATTATAGTAATTTATTATATGCACTGTACGATTATTCTAATTATCATTTTCTTTTTTTTTCTGTTACCTACCCCCTTATCTTTCTTTATCATTTTTATATGTGTGATCACAATGTTCTGATGGCATAATTTTTGACAACTGACAGCACAGGGAGGTAGGTCAACCACTGCAGCTCAACCTGCCACTACCCCAACAGCCGAAACACCGATGCCCAGCACATCTGGGATGCAACCTGACAATACTCCATCTGCAGCTCCTGCACTACTTGGGCCCTCGACATCAGGTAGCATTATCCCGGCAGTTGGTGCAGTGGTACCCTCCAAGAGTACTGGTAGAGATGGGGATTTTCCCACCCACCAGCAGCTGCCAGGCATGCTACATGAGGTCATAAAAGATACCATTGGTGCACACTTCAGCTGTATGGAGAAGATAGTCATTAGAATGGTGAGAAAACAACAATTTCAAGCACTCCAACAGGAAGTGATAGTTCTGAGGCTAAGGATTAGATTCTCACTCTCCCCATGCTTGACAGGCATGTACCTCCAATGTCTCCTCCCTATCTCCAATCATGGTGTCCCCCAACCTTTTGTGTCTCTCACCATCGTTGTCTTTGTCTTGTTTGTGCTGTTTGTCTGCACCCACTTCCTCATCACCCCTACTTACCTGACCCTGACATACTTACGCCCCTTACCCAACATTCAACTCTTACTGAAGTAAAATAAAAGAACTGGGAAACTGTCCCAAAAAAATGTTGTCACATACATAGATCTCCACTTCACACATATGTCTTCTTGACACACTTGATTCGGTCCAACTGGCTATACAACATGATTACATTGTTATCACCCATCTGTATTGTGGTGACAGTCCAAATTCATCCAATTTTATATACATGTTACATGTTCATATTACACTGAAGAAGTGGATAGCTATGGCTCTCTCCTAATTCCCTCCTACAAATTCCTATATTTCTTACCCTTTATTCTTCCCACACCTTGCCCCCCCATTTCACCACTTTCCTATCTACCTCATTTTCACACCTTTAATCAGGTCAAAAAATAGAATGACACACCACACATTTAAATAATGAACCCCTAATGAAGTTCTTCACTTTTTGTCCTCTGCATTCACGATGAGTTTCACATCATGGACAGTGTATGCAACAGTAAATGGCTGTTCATGTAATATAGTATGGTGTAGTTACCTCTGCACAATGCTGCTTAATGTTGCTGCACTAAAGGAACACACAGTTACAGGAGAGTAAAGGAAATTATATTATATATGTACTCTAACATTTATTTAGACTGCTGAATGTATAAAAATGCAAATCCATATGTGTATTGTTGACATAAATCAGTTGACTGATATTCATTTTTATAAATTACTTCACTGCTATTGCTATACTGCAGAAAGTATTAACATACACAAATGATTATTGCCAGAGTCATGGAGACACTAGAACAAAGAGCATGATTACTCCCTTTCTAAAAGCAAATACACAAGCTAATTACAATATAGACAGCACAGCTCTATGAGCAGGTACATGACCTGGGTAGTCAGGTAGATAATAAGCAAAACTTCCACCAGCATTTGAGCACTGTGGTGACATATCCTTTGTATGTATCATGACTATTGAGTATGGGCAGGCCATCTACATCAAAGGACATTATAATCCCATTACTCTCAGCTCTCATCACGCCAACAATTGAGTACAATGCAGCCTTTTGCAGATACCTCACCACAGATCTTCCAGGGTTGATTTACTCGAGTGTATCACTTTTGCCACAGTGAGCTTCCCTGCATCATTATGTTCATACATAAGTATGTTGTGTGATGCATAACCATTAGGAGTTGACAGTGCAGACTTCCCTTCAAGGTGCTGTACAAGATGCATGTGTGATACAGCTTTCTGTGATGCATCCAGTAGGTCACTGACAACACTGATGGCATGGGTTACATTTTTGCAAGTGTGGATTGTGGCATATATGTGTCATGCAAACCTCTCAACTACCCAGAATTGCTCATAATTTAAACTACATGTGTAACAGTGTCTCTCTTAAAACCTGCAAAAACTGACTATTTTTGAGGAAAGTGTACTTGATTCCCCTTATAGATTACTGGCAAATCATTACAGTTGTACAAGTGTGTTAATGTAGAACATGTATAATAACTCACAGTCACACATTTTATGTCAATGACACAGAGTAATAGTGATATTATTCTGATATTGCCATGATTGTACTATGTACATATGTGATTACGGTTTGTGCTATAACTGTCTTGTCTTTGGAGTGTACGTGCATTGACATTTCCTTATCTGGTATACATTACCATTCTTTCATTTGTCCTCCTCCCTTTCTTCAGTCCTACCATTCATGTATGTGGTCCTTTTCAATACGCACAATTCCCTAGACTAGTGTATTTATAATGCAGTCTATGTACACTTGATGATCACCACTAAACTTTTATTTCAGTATGCCAAAAACGTTTGTACTGTACTTTGCACTAAGTACACCTTTCTGTAAAGTGTTATCACTGCAGTCATAGCCTTAATTTTAGCCCATAGATAAACTTGTCTGCATATCTTAAAGTGCTTGAACTGCTTTATGTGGCTTTTTGGCCAGCAACAGTGTTGCTGGCCACACATACCTTTCAACCGTCCAGATTTTCATAGAATGTCCAGATTTTTGCCTTATATTTTTTATCTTTTGTTCATAAAACTTGTAGTTTTCTGTTTTTTTTTTAGCAAATCAGAGAGGATTGAATTCACTAAATAATGACAGACATTTGAGTTTTAGAGATCATATCCTTCAGGAAATACATGGCAACAGAAAACATTTCATTCTAGCAACTTTCTAAGTTTATAAAAGCAGTATTTAAAATGTACCCTTATTTTGGAGCATTGTCCCCCCATTATTATTGTCTTTGTCCAGATTTTTCGTGCTAAGATGTTGAGAGCTATGTGGCCACATAACCTCATTTGTGTTGTAAGTGTGATGTGCAGCAAACATATACAATTATCACTGCTGCTCATCATGCAAAAACATAAGCTCTGTGTAGGTTTCTCACTAAGCCTACATGGAGTTTATTGAATCCCTGGGAGTAAGATTAAAGATAAACATCAATATAATTGAGAAGGAAAAGAACTAAAATATTTAGAAATAAATCTATCAAGATAAGATCATTAAGAATAGTTTTGAAAAAAAAATAATTGAAGTAGTGTTACTTATTAAAAATCAAATTAATGTTTTTTTTTTACTTTTGAAGATGTTAGTACTTATTAAAATTATTATATAGCCCAAAATTGTATAACTGTTGCATTCAGTACCTTTAATACCTGACAAAAACACTTTTAAAGAAAATGGAAAGAAATGTTAACTTCATTCTTATGGGATCCTAAAAAGCCAAGAATTGCTTATAGAAATCATATAAGATTATAGGATTATGGTGGTATTAGCTTCTCAGATGTAGACATTTATTCTATTGCTGTAACTTTTAACTCTATTGTACTTTGGGTAGACTCAACTTACACTAGTCAATGGAAAACTATTCAGGAGCAGATTATACTAAAGTCTTATAAATTTATCAGATATGATAAATTATATATATGTAACAATCCTTTCATCTGCTTAATAAAATGTACCTTAGAAGGAAATAATATCACTCTTTAGACTCTGCATATATGAAATCAATTCTTAAAACAGTTAAGAATTATGTTATTAAAACTCCACTAATATCAAAATAGAAATGTTTGTGCTTTCCCATTGCACATACCTCTACATTTAAGCAAACTCAGAACATTGCTAAAATGACTTTATTAAAAAGGAATGGATTAGTATTATGGTCTGATTGCTTTGAAAAAGGAAAAGCTAAGTCACCAAAATATTTAATGAAAAATTCTAAGTTGGATGAATCTGTTAACCAGTTAATATTATCCATCAGTAAGAAATTAAATGAATTTGTAGATAATATAACTGAAGAGGAACAGAATACCATTCTGACATTATCTGAATATATGAATGCTATCATTGAAAGTAAATTGAGCTACAAAGGAACCTTGTGCAAGTTATATAAGTTAATTATAAATAATAATAATACTTTTAATGCAAAATCCTGGAACTTTTTAGATAATAGTAGACTGATTTACTCAAAAGATGGCAAGAATAAAACGTTATTACTTAAATCATTTAGTCAAACTTCTTTTATACTGGAATGTTTTTATGTGGAAATATACATAAAATGTTTGTTACTCCCTAAAAAGTCTCTAAGTTTAGTAAAATGGCTTTTTCAATGTGTTGGAGATGTAATAAAGATGTAAAAGCTGATTGGATACTCATGTTTATGGATTGTGAAAAAACTAAATGTTTATTGGGAAGTGATACATATATTTTTAAGGGGTTATAGCCTGAGAACTGTTCTTTAATTATATCAATAATGTTAATGAATGTTTCACTTCTTTCATCTGTGAAAGTCAAACAGCAAAAAATGTTTTGGAGTCTCCTGGCAGTAGCAAGAAAAGTTATTATAAAAAAAATTAAAATCAAATTCAGTTCCTACATTCAAAGAATTTTTAAATTTAACAGCAGTATACTGTGTAAAATTGAAAAAGAAGTGATCAGAATAAGATTTATAAATCATGTTAAGACTTTCAGTGGTTGAGATAGTGTTCAAAATGTTGCTATTGAAATACCAAGACTCTTAATGTGTTAACTGTATAAGATTACCTTGATGATTCAATGTATTCCTAACATTGTATAACAGTATGTAATGTTGAATTTTTCCTTTTTGTGTATATATCATACATATGTTAAATTAATGAAACATTTCTTAAACAAAAAGAAAAGAAAAAGCCACATCAAATTCCTTCTTGTAATTCTGACTGCAACATGCCAAGTGTGAAGATATTTATAATAGTAATAGCTCCCCATAGTATAATCATCCAGGATTTATAAATTACCAATGGAATATAATTCCAGGTCCTGATTCTACTTCACTTTGAAATTTTCACTTTTACTGTAAAATGGTGAATTTGTGTATGAAATACATAACATCAATCAGTAGCAAAAGCATGCCATCCATGGTTACAGACTTATGAAAACATTCGTAAAGGAAAATCAAAAGGTCCCCATCCTTAGCCCACCCATGTAAGACTATTTAATCTCTCATTAACAGAAATCCATTAATACTAGATGCTGTCAAGATGCTGCAGAATTTTAATATTTTCTTTCACAGTTTCAAGTAAAACATTCTACAATCATTATCACAGTTAGGATAAAGCTGAAAAGGGCAGCTGCCTGAGGGTGAACTGCTATTGGCATGGTCAGTACCTCAGTGGAGTTGGTGATCAGGCATGAGTATATTAAATGGGATAACTTAAACAGACAAGTCTGATATCATGGCTGCTTAAATGAATGAGTTTGTCTGTAGTGTGTGTCACAGTGCTGGTACAAGCTCTTTCCTACAGTATCAGAATAATTTTTTTTTACTCCACAACTTTGAAGGATCTTTTTTTGTTTTAAACTTCAGGTTAAGGGGATACCACTCTGGAAATAGCCTAGAGTGCAAACTTACTTAGATATGGCTATGTCTACAACTTCCTAATGGTACTGTTCCTGATATGTGAATTAAATAATTTTTTGTAGGCATCTTCTACTAGGAAGCAACTAGACACACACATACACACACAAGCTTTCTGGTAAGCAATCATACACATTAGTGTAATGGCAGCAACTGCCTAAATGAAACATCAGAAGACATACTAGTGTTATGGCATTCTTAAAGACACACTGCTGTATATATTACATCCCTTCCCTTAATCATAATGCTTGCATTAAGGCACTATATTAAACACACACACACACACACACACACACACACACACACACACACACACACACACACACACACACACACACACACACACGTATATAAAGCTATGTAATTCCAGCCATGACTCACTGAACCACAGCTCAATGAAAATATTGCACTGAATTCCAACAGGACAAAAGTTGGGAATGGACTTTAGTGTATTTTTGACAGGAGGACAAATTCTTCCCAGTCTCAATCTACATTAAAAACAGGTTTTAATGTGGTATTGGGGGGATTGGGCAGGTTTTTCTCCTGCTTAATCCCAGCTATTCTCTGGGTCAGGATTCAAACACAATGTAATATTTTCAATGAGTCATGGTTCACTCATTAAAAATGAGGAAACACATATACATATATATTGACAGCTATGTATCTATCAATGTATGTATCTGTAAAACTCTACCAATATATGTGTATATATATATATATATATATATATATATATATATATATATATATATATATATATTATATCAGCAGGTCTTATTACTTGATGTGGGTATTAGTGGTGCTATCAGTTTTACTAATGTGAAACAAGTGTAGTAGGGCAGAGTCTTTTATAATATGGAAGACCAGGAAGAGAGCACTACACAGCAGCTTGTACCAATGCAAAATAGGAGGCTGTTAGTTGGTGTGGATAACTTACAAAGCTTATTCCAATAATTTTCACAGCTGGGAATCTTTGGCATCTCTCTGTTTGGCAATGGTGTTTGGAGATGTATGTGTGGGGTCTAATGACATGTTTGTTGATGTGGAGGGGGTCAGGATGGGGAGGTTCTATTTTTTCTTCATAGATGTTTTCATAAGGGCCTGTAATTATGGAAGGTGCATTTTTACTACTGAGTTATATTATGTGTTTCATACATCCCCAAATCATTTTTCCATTGAACCAAACATTTCAAGGGTACTGCTTTTAAGGTAAATAAACTTAACACATAGAATTATATTTTATTGGTACTTTATAAATCCAGGATGATTATCCTATAGGGAGAGGTACAAGCTGAAGGCTGACTGATTAGAATTATATAAAGATGAAATAAGACTTCTTTGGACATAAAATAGATGTCTTTGGAAATTAAATGAGACATTTAGAATGACTTCCAAACCTTGACTGATTCATACTAACCAAAGGATAACTTGTTATGTGCAAAATTACCCAGATTTTTAATGGCTGTATCAGTTTTAAGTAAGTGTGTACTCATAAGGCCCTGTGGGTGCGGCTTACGCTTTCTAAAAAAATGAAGTTATCACCTTCCAGGTCAAACAAATATTCATATCTCTGAAACCATAAGTGTTACTAAAAACTGTAAATTTCAAACTGTTCAGGTTAAATTAATCTTTAGATTAGTGGCATTCATTAATTTCAATGCATTAAACTGAATTTTATAAGCTAAAATAAAGGCAGTGAATATTAATTTTGTAACATTGTATAAACAACTTATGATATCTCAGTAACCATTCAAGAAAAAGACACATATTGCCAGCAAGATTTTCTTCAAACAGCTGTGAGATTTCAAATGAGTCTATGCAGTTCTGTCTGTATTACCTGAATATTGAGATATTTACAGAAATATGAACATTATTCCAATACAAATACACAGTATACAAATAATATTCAATATCTCTTTAGCTGCATTATACAGAAGTCAAATGCCAATACAATTTGCCATCATGTATGCTTTAAGATGAAATCTTCTGATACCGTGTATGTAGCAAGGTTTTGGAATTATTAACGCAAATATGAACAAGCAGTATTTAACACCCAGACGTGTCAGTAGAAGTTAACTGTAGAAATGGCTGGAGGCACACTCGGCTGTAATGAGTTATATGCAGTGATCTAGGGAAGTCCCGGTTCCCAAATAAAAACTCACTACACTTTTGAGCTTTGAATTTTAATCTATAGTCACTGAGCTGGGCATCAGTATGGTCCATCCCTTGTTGTATATGAGTGCCAGAAGGGGAACTCTCAATGGTACCCAGTTTGCAGTCATTTGCAAGCTTGGTTAATTAAAGATGTTTGACTTGTGTTTTTACACTGGAGAAGAGAATGCCAAAAAGGAGAAAATTAAAGAGTGAGTTCTGTTAGTGACAACTTGTGACTTTTATTGTAAGGAGGAGGTGCCAGTATTCTTTTCACTTTTACCCATAACACATCTGGCAATCCAGCAGATGGTTTGTGCTCTAATGTTTAACTGGGTGATCTTCTCAATAATTTCCTTTTGGAGAATAGTGTCCAAGGTTTCCAGCCAAATCCAGATAGGCAAGGTATGTGTCCTATTCCTTGTCCAGTGCATTAATATTTCTTTTAAAGAAATGAGCTAGGTTGACTAGGCAGGATCCACATTTCACAAAGCCAAACTTATTTGGATCAAAGTACTGTTAATTATAGGTTCTATCATCATGGGATCTGTAACCTTATAGATGATACCATGGGTCTATGTTTTCCAGAGTCTGATATGGAGACACCCTTATGTAGGGGTACTACTGTAGTTACTATCCATATATTTAACTTTTAAGCCATGGGGCAATTAGGTTAAACAGGTTCAAAAGATGCTGGTGTAAGCTATGCATATTACTTACAAAGCAGCATCCAGAGGTGTTATCTTGTTTCACTGGGTTCATGGAACCAGTGTTCCTAATTTTTCCAAGTGCCAGTAAGGCCTGATATAAGCTGATTTAGGGCAGAAGATTTTTTAGGGAGGGTCAGCAAGGAACAGTTGGGTATGTGGTTGAGAAGAAAGTAGAGCAAAATTTGTCAGCTAGGAGTTTAGCAATGGCTTCAAAGTTAGAAAAATAGAATGATTAGATATCAGCTTGAAGCAGTACAGTGTGTTATCCAAAGAATGATTATTTTTGGTTGAAGTGGTAACCTGAAGTTCAAAGCTTGCCTTGCACTTTTTAATAGTATACTTGAGATTTCTGCTAGCTAAGTTTATATCATTTTTGTAATAGGGAGAGAGAGATTTATTATGCAGAGCAAGTATCTTTTCCTCTTGTTATACAGTTTACTTATGTAAGAATGTCATCATATGGATCTATGTCTGAATTTCTCGATATACTATTGACAGATAAGAGCACATACCATAATGCAGCTATTTAAATAGGAGCAACATTAAGAGGCATATGCTATGGCATTAATATTGGGGTCATATGGTGATAATCCCATTGAATGTTCATATGTTGTTAGGTAATTATAGGAGATTAGCCTTAGAAAGTCTGTAAATATAACAGTGTTCATGGAACCCTGTAAATAATGGTACTAGTTCTAAGGCAGACAATTACTGAAAATTGAACTTTACCAAGAAGGAATAGCTGCATGGTGGATAACTGGCTGAAGAAATATTTATGAGGTCAAGGCAAAACTGATTTGCACCTCTGGCAGAGAACAGGACAATTTGATCTAGGGAATTAATATTAACAAAATTTAAGGAGCTATGAACATATTTATTTAGGCTGTATAAGGTTTTAAGTTAATAACAAGATAGTGAAAGCCACCCATGATTGATGTATTAGATTTAATAGTTATACTTCCCATCTGGCTTAAGCAAACTTCATTCTCATTAGCAGACATTGAATGGGTATGTAGTTGGCAATAATGGGATGGTTATTTTTTTGAGTGATACGTGATACTAGGACCACTATAAGTTCCTATTTATTATTATCTATGTGGCCGGAAATGTTGGGATTATATATATATATATATATATATATATATATATATATATGTCCCTCATATTCCAAGGAGCCTGAATACATAATAGACATCGAATCTAGGCATGGAGGGAGAGCTGTCAATACATTTTGTTTCATTAAATACACAAATATGGATACATTCAAGATTGAGAAAGGCCTCCAGCTCTACTAATTTAATGTGTAGACTTCTGCCATTGAGCCATGATGCTTGGTATGCTCTGACATCAAATTTTGCCTTAAAAGGCACCATAGAGACAACAAATGTTTAGCCAGTATGCAAAAGCCATGGTGAGAACATTCATTCATAGGGAAGGAGGAAATCATATCAAACATTCCCCGGGATTCAGTAAACTTCTGTGCAGGAATAGCTTATTCCCGTAACTCCAGTTCCCATAAAGCACGGCAGCGCACCATGCATATTCATGAAGGCATGCTGCCGTGCTGCAAAATGGACATGGTTCTGTGTATGAGTACAGGGGGTGTGCCTGAGAGCAGTGCTCTCCTCTCACAATACACACACACCCTGCACACCAGAATTGCTGTTCGGCAATTTAAAACAAGCGAAAATGCTCGTAACAACCCAACCCATCAGGATAAGAAATCTGGTCAAAGCCATAAGGGACAATTGTTCCTACCAAGGCAAAAGTTGATAGAATAACACATTTAGCATAAGCACATAGCGCACAGCTCCCAACCCATCAGAGTAAGGAATGTGGACAAACCCATAAGGGACAATTGTCACACAAAGCAGAAAGTTAATAGAAAAACAGGTTCATCATTAGCATGGATATTCTGAAGGGTACAAATAAAAAAACACAACAGATAATTTTTTTTTATGCATGCAATAAAGTTAAGCATAGCTGTGTGGGTGTGTCCATTGCTTAGCTATGCTTAGTCCAGCTTAAACAGCACAAGAAGTTAAATAGCGAGCTGTATCCAGTGCATTGCAATAGTGTAGTGGTTATAGTGTATGTTTTCCAAGCACGCATTCCTGGTTCAATCCCCACTGTAACCGATTTGCATTTTACACGTGAAAGCAATACATAAACATTTTTTTTATAATTAGCTACTAAATAACATAAATTTGTTAACCAGAGTACTGCAGTAGGTCCAGATGTGAGGTGTCAGTTTAATAAAGTTGTGAAACCCCCATATAAATGCAAGTGCCCCATACAGTAGAGTTAAACGTGAATAAATGTAAAGAAAGCACACTGGGGGATGTCAGGGACAGTAAACAAATGTATAATATTTAATGAATGATGAATCAATCCCATACAGCAGATAGTCTATAAAATAAAAAATAAGCAATGCTAAGCATTGCACATCTCTGCTTACCAGGTGTAAGCATTGTGTTAATATGACTGCTAAGCAATGAGTAGCCCAGCTAAGTAGATTTGCCCATTGGTAAGCAATGCTGAACCTGCCCCTTTAAGCACTGCCAACCTTAGCTAAGCAGGTTTGCCTGTAGTTTAGCTTAGCTCAGCATATTCAAAACCATCCAATCATGGCTAAGGGTGGGAAATCAGCCGTATTTAAACCTGCAAGCCGAAATACAGCTCATAACTGGTTTCAGCTTCCCACTGTAGGCAGTATGGCAGGTGTTGGCGAGGGCATGCCCTTCCGGGCACAGCTCTAGGGCATACAGGTGTCCAAGATCATGGTAGGACTCCTGGCAAATAACTGTAACGAGAGACTGCTGCAGGGCTAGTACCAGGGCTCCCAATATAAAGCGGAAGCCTGGGACTGTCTCACCCATGATCTCACCAGTGCCACTGGTATCCCTCAGACTGGTGAGCAGGTCCAGCACCACTATGCCAACTTGAAGCAGAGGAAGAGGGAGCTCTTGGATGAGTGAGTCCAAAAAGCAAGGCAGAGGGGTAATGTCCCAGCAGTGTGTAAGTATTCATATCAATAACCATTTACCAAAGTCCAACCTTTGTATGTGATGGATAGGTATGCCTAAATATTTCTCTATTCCCTTTACAGCTGCAGCTGAGTGGGCTGTGAATCAGGAAGCTCATGCCAGTAGGTTGCAAAGGCTGTGTTGCGAGGCTGGTGAATAACAATCCTGCTTGTAGTAGTCATACCAAATAAATATAAAGTAGTAGAAAGTCATCTGGCAGTATAAAAACTGTGTATGGGTTGTACTGAATAAACCAGACAAAATGACAGTAATAGTCCCATATAGGTGATATTTCAATAAAACCGTAAGTGCTTGGCAATAAAGTTCTAAATCCTGGACTGGTTGTGTTTACTCTGGTATTGTATGGCATTTAGTGTTGCAGTCTCTGAATAGTAATGTTGTGTTAACCACTGTTACCCACACTGTGCTACATAAAAAATATGTCTAGGAATGTCTGTATAAGACTATTGTAAGTGCAAGGTCTGATTGTACAACCAAGAGAGACTTAGACAGAAAACAATAAAACAGCAAACAGTTTTTAAATAGCTCACTCTAATGAAACACAAATTGTTGTATTTTTAGCACATACAGCCATGGTTCGAATCCTGGGAGTGGTAGTAAGCTGTATGCATAATGATACCTCTCAACTGTACATATTTTTGCAGAATGTTGAGATAATCAGCTCATATTTTTGGCCTGTTTCTCTTTCTCCCTGGCAAATCACTGGGATGATCTCAGAACAGTAGTCACTAAGTAATGACATACGTTTGAGTTTCAAATTTGTAATCCTTCAGAAAGTGTATATTAAAACAAATCATGTTACTCTAGCAACTCTCTAAGTTTATAAGAGCAATATTCAAAATATTTCCCTATTTGTACCCCCATGTTGTCAAGCTTTGTCCAGAGTTTGTGCATGAAGCGATTGAGAGGTATGTGCATAATGTTAACTAGGAATCTGGGAATATGTGTAGAAACAGTCAGGTAGTGTTAACAAACATTCTCCACAGATAAGAAAACTGTAACTGCCTGGCAATAAAGTTTTAAATCCTGGACTGGTTGTGTTTACTCTTGCATTGTATGGCTTGATATGTAGCATTCACCAACATCTGATATCGGAATAGTACTGTTGTGTTAACCACTGTTTCTTACAGTGTGCTACATAAAAATATGTCTAGGAATGTCTGTATAAGACTGCTGTAATTATAAGGTCAGATTGTACAGCCAATAGAGACTTAGACAGAAAACACTGAAGAAATGCACAGTAGTTTCTTAATAGCTCACTCTGATGAAACACAAATTGTATTTTTAGTAGACACAGCCATGGTTTGAATCCTGGGAAGGATAGTAAGCTATATGCATAATCATACCTCTCAACTGTACAGATTTTCCCAGAATGTCCATATTTTTGGTCTGTCCCTCTTTTTTCATGGCAAATCACTGGGATGATCTCAGGATTGTAGTCACCAAATAATGACATACATTTGAGTGTCAGATTTCAAACCCTTCAGAAAATGTATATTAAAACAAATCCTGGTA